>NC_038256.2:7669693-7880444 GCF_000004515.6 Glycine max | reverse complement strand
CTTCTCCTTTCATGGCTTATTCTCTAGTGGATGGAGCCTCCTCTCACCTCTTCTCCTTTATCTTCTGCTGTAACTCCATGACTGAAAATCACCATTGAAGGACTTTATTGAAGCTCAAAGATCCAGCCTCCATAGAAGCTTCTCAAGCAAGGTTCCATCAAGTGGTATTAGAGCACAAGATCTTCAAGTAGGTGCTCTTTTAACCTCAATTAATTTTCAGCTTTACCTTCTCTTCCATTGTTGTTTCTTCATTTTTCTCCATGTATCTCCTCACATGTCTTGTGCTGAATGTTTTTAACATGATTTTTTAGAATTTCCACCGATTAAACATGCTATAGAAGCTAGATTTGATTTTCTATGGTTCAAATTCCTTGTTCTAGTTCTTGAACCATGAATTGTGTTGAGTTTAGGTTCGTTTGGGTTTTGTATTGCCATTTTTTTTGGGTGAAAACTAAACCATAAAATTCTTACAAAAACATTAAAGTAGAAGAAAACCTTAAAAATCTAGAGTGACATGTTCACCTATTGTAGTTTTGTCATAGAAGTCATGTCTAGTCATGAAATTTGTCACATAAGATTTCTTATGTTGTGTTGAATTTTATTTTTCTTGTTTTTTTTGTCTAACTCATATGTTCATGAGTGTATGAAACTTTTTTAGCCTATTATTTGATTTGAGTAAAATCTTGCATGTTAATTAGTCCTTAACATGTTCATGCATAAGTCTTAGAGAGTCTTTGATTGTGAACCTTTTCTTGAACTTTAAGGTTTCCTTATGATTGTGTCTATTGTGAATTTGAGTTTTGGTGATTGAATTGCTGGCTAAAATTTTGATCCTAAGTGAATGTTGAACTCCTAAAACTGTGATAAACAGGCCTAGTGAGTTTAACATACATAAGAAAGTTGAAAGTAAACCTAAGGCAATCAATATACCATGCTTAAAAAAATTCGAAGTCTGAAATCGCTGGTGCTGGCAGCTTGAACATACTAACTTGTAAAAATTACTGGGAATTGGTCACTGTGAATTTTGAGCTGAAATTTTCAATGAATTTTCTAGACATCTGGAAAAAAATAGAAAAAAGAACCAAATGATTTGGATAAAAGGAAAAAATAAGAAAAATCATACAATTTGGCAAGAAAATCAATGTCTAGGAAAAATAAATAAAAAAGTGAAAGGGAAGTGTGCTTGTTGTTTTGGCTCAAAATTTATTCTATAATTAGTGCCTATTTTAGACCAATCTTAGTTCTAAAATTTCAATTGAAAAGTAGTGTGAATACAAGTGCGAAAACTAGAGGTTTCTTGAGTCTTTTTTTTTGTTATTTTTACTCTACTCTAGAGCCATTTTAGGTTTCTCTTTGAGTCCTAGCTTGCTTTTATGTGTTTTTCATTGCTTTAATTGTTGAAAATCCTTGAAAATTTGTATTGTTAAAACTCTATTGGTTTAGATTTTGTTAGACAAGTGACCTCAGATATCTTAAGAAGGAGGGGTTGAATTAAGATATTCCAAACTACTTCCCCAATTAAAAATCTATTTCACTTTTTATTCAAGTTATAAATTCCCTTAACAATGAACTTCTCAAATATTGATTCAAATAAAACAATTTGAATATGAATATAAAGGAATAATAAAAAAAGGAGATTAAGGGAAGAGAAAGTGCAAACTCAAATTTATACTGGTTCGGCCATACCCTTGTGCCTACGTCCAGTCCCCAAGCAACCCGCTTGAGAGTTCCACTATCTTGTAAATTCCTTTTACAAGTTCTAAACACACAAGGACAATCCTTCCTTTGTGTTTAGAATTCCTTTACAACAAGAGACCCACGGTCTCTTAATCCCTTAGAAAATTAGGAGAAGAAGAAGAATGAATCTCTCTAGAAAGAGATAGATTTTACAGATTGAGCACTCAAATAATTCCTTAATGAATTGCAATTGAATTGGCCAAGGAATTCTTAAGAGGATAAAATGATTTTGCTCTTTGAGAGGATAAACACTTTTGTTCTGAAAAAATCTGAGCAAATTCGTGTTATAAGTCACATATATATATAGACCATTGGTGGTCATGAAAAAGCCCTTTGAGAAGTTGTGACTCTTAGAAAGATTTTTCTGAAAATCTTGTCTGGTAATCGATTACAGGAATTGTGTAATCGATTACAACTTTTAAAATTTGAATTAAACGTTTATTAACTGCTGGTAATCGATTACCAAAATTGTGTAATCGATTACACAGTCTAAAATTTAAATTCAAATTTTAGTAGCTGTTGTAAAACATATTTGGCCACTGGTAATCGATTACATCCTCTGGTAATCGATTACCAGAGAGTAAATCCTTTGAAAAACACTTTTTAATTTAAATTACTTGGCCAAACCTTTTGCTAATTCAATTAGGAATTCCCTTCCTAATATACTAGTGATTTTCTTGATATTGTGACTTGTATTCTTGAAGTATTGTCTTGAATTTAAACTTGAAAAGCCCATTTGCATTAATTGCATCATATCATCATGATCATCATCAAAACACCAAAGGCATTTGCATCTACAGATTTCATTTTATTTTTTTTGTCTTTGGTTATTGCTTGTCTATTTGTTTCCTTGTTTGTGAGTTACCATATAGGGAATTGGAAAGGAGGATTGGTGCCATCAATTGAAGAATTTGAGTCAAGAAGTAAGGGGCCAACCACCTTAAGAGCTATTGGACTAAGAAGCACTCCAAATTAAGTGAAACACCAAAGAGAGAAAAGCCACCAAAATTGAGGACTTTTTTTTTTATTTTGTAATTGGAAATTTACTTGTAATTGGACACTTGCACGTTTACCTTCATTGCTTTCAAATTTTGTAACAAAAAGGCTTTTCATTGGAAATGTGTTGGGAGCCTCCAATAGGTTACCCTACTTCCATTTGTGTGTAATAATTTTAGCCAATTTTCCCTTAGGATAGTGAGTGTTTTGTTGGGAACCTTAAATGTGGTCATCCGAATACTCCTAGAATCTGCCTAGTTTACTTTCTTGCACTTTAATTTCTTGCTTACTTTCATAGCTTATTTTCTTTACTAGTCACGCCTAGTTTATCCGTTATTGAATAATACTTTGTTCTTGCTTATCACGCTTATCTTGAGTTCTTTTGAACCCTAGCTTTTACCTTTTGCAAACCCCCAACAAGAAAGAACCACAACTTAGGAACCAATATGAGTCATCATTCATCTAGTGTTAATGATGAGGGTACTAGTCATAAGGAACCTCTATCTAGAATATTAGATGAGTTGAGTTCCCTCAAGTTATGGAAAGAAAAACTAGAAAGAAAAGAAAAAGGAAAAGAGAGGGTAGAAATAAGTCAAGATGAGAGGGAACAAATAAGGGAAGAAAAAAGAAGGAAAATACTAAAAGAGTTAAGAAAAGAAAAAAATGTCTCCTATAGTAGTAATGACTCTTGCAAGAGCCTAAGTGAAGAACTTAGTGACTACTATCAAGGAAGGAACAAGTCACATCCTTGACCTCACTCCCATAGGAGAGAAAAGGAAAGAAAGCCTCAAAAGGCTAACATTAACCTCCAATACTTCCATGGGAAGGACAATGTAGAGGCTTATTTAGATTAGGCAATGAATGTTGAGCAACTCTTTGCTTACCATCATACAAGTGAGGAAAGGAAGGTTCCTTTGGCTACCCTTAGCTTCCAAGGATATGCCCTCTATTGGTGGACTTCCCTTGTTTGGGAAAGAAGGATTCATGGGGATCCTCCAGTAGAGTATTGGAATGACTTGAAAAGTGCCCTTAGGAAGAGGCACATCCCCTCCTACTATGAAAGGGAGCTTATGGACAAGCCCCAAAGGCTTAGACAAGGGAGTATGAGTGTTGAAGAGTTTAGGCAACAAATGAAACTACTTTTTTTGAGAGTTGGGCCTAGGAAGGAGGAAAGAACAAGTATTGCTAGGTTCCTTAGTGGACTTAATATGGAAGTGAGGGACAAGGTTGAGCTCCTTCCATATAGGGACCTAGATGACCTAGTCTAACTTTGCATAAGGGTAGAGTAACAACTTAAAAGGAAGCCTACTTCAAAATCTTATGGCTCTCACTCTTATCCAAAGAAAGAACAAGGTCAAGGCATCTTAGGGGCTGCACCTTCTAAGCCCAAAGATGATAAGGGGAAGACAATAGAAAAGCAAACCCCTAAGGCTAGTATGCAAGAGAAAACTAGCTTTATAAAGTGCTTTAAATGTCTTGGAAGAGGACACATTGTTTCTCAATGCCCCGCCAAGAAAACCATGATTATAAGGGGCCGAGAAATTTATAGTAGCCAAGATGAGGCTACTACTTCACCTTCCTCTAGTGAAAGTGAAGAAGCAAAAAGGGAAAAATCTAGTGAAGAAATCTACCCCCAAGAAGAAGGGAACCTTTTGGTGGCCAAAAGGCTTCTAGGAGGCCAATCTTGTGACTTGACCCAATCTCAAAGAGAGAATATTTTTCACACAAGATGTAAATTTTTTTATAACACATGCTCTCTCATTGTAGATAGTGGTTCATGTTACAATTATTGCAGCACAAGATTAGTCTCTAAGTTGAGCATTACTATCACTCCCCATCTAAATCCTTACAAACTTCAATGACATAATGAGAAAAAGGAGATGATAATCAATCAACAAGTGAAAGTGCATTTCTCCATTGGAACATATAAGGATGAAGTGATTTGTGATGTAGTTCCTATGGAGGCAGAACACCTTCTCTTAGGTAGGCCATGGCAATATGATAGGAAAATAATCTATAATGGCCTAACTAATAAGATAACCCTCACCCGCCTTGTAACAAAGTGTGTGTTGCATCCTCAAACACCTTCATAGGTGGCCAAAGATCAACTAACTATGAAAGATAAGAGGGATGAGGAAGAAAAACTAGAAAAAAAAAAGAAAAAAAAGGATAGTTAGGCCTTGTCTTCAAAGGCCAAGGGGAAGGGAAAAGAGGAAAATGATTTCTCCAAGAAGATTGTTAAGAAGGAAAATCATTTTGCAACAAAAAGTGATATCAAAATAGCACTCCTTCTTAAACAATGCTTATACCTTCTCCTATCAAGGGAAACCTCCCTTAGCACTGCCACAATTCCTACATTTGAGACCTTACCCCAAATGTCCAAGAACTCTTACATAAATTTGGTGATATATTTCCCAAAGAGATACCCCCTGGGCTACCTCCTCTTAGGGGAATTGAACACCAAATAGACTTAGTCCTAGGAGAAAGGCTTCCTAATAGGCCAGCCTATAGGACTAACCCTTAGAAGACTAAGAAGATAGAGTCTCAGGTTAAGGAATTGTTGGAGAAGGACTGGGTCCAAGAAAGCCTCAGCCCTTGTGTTGTGTCAGTGTTGTTGGTGCCCAAAAAGGATGGTAAATGGAGAATATATACAAATTGCAGGGCCATCAACAACATTACTGTAAAGTATAGGCACCCCATTCATAGACTTGATGATTTGCTTGATGAGTTGCATGGTGCCAATATCTTTTCAAAAATTGATCTTAAAAGTGGTTATCACCAAATCAAGATGAAAGAGAGTGATGAGTGGAAAACCACTTTCAAGACCAAGTTTGGTTTGTATGAATGGATAGTGATGCCTTTTGGGCTCACTAATGCACCAAGCACCTTTATGAGGCTTATGCATCATGTCTTAAGGGATTTCATAGGTAGATTTGTAGTTGTTTATTTTGATGATATTTTAGTGTACAGTAGGAGCCTAAATGATCACTTACGACATCTAAGGCAAGTTCTTTCAGTTCTTAGGAAAAACACTCTCTATGCCAATATTAGGAGCTTCCATGGGTTGGCAAGCTTCTATAGAAGGTTTGTTCCTAATTTCTCTACACTTGCCTCACCTTTCAATGAGTTGGTTGATGTGTCATTATTTTCTCCTATTTCTTAACTCTTTTTATCACCAATTTAATTTCTGATTAACTCTAATTGTCGAATTTATTATTTAGTTTTATCAATTGGGCCCACTTGACTAATTTGGTGTTTTTAATTCAATTTCAGGATAATTATAAGCAATTGGGCTGAGCCAAATTGGACTTGAAGAGAGAAGACAATTTTATTAGATTTCGTCTAATTTCATTTTATTGCATTCAGTTTTTATTTAGTATTTTTATTTCATTTTAGACCAAAATAATGTAATCAGGCCCAGTGACTTTGAGTGATCCTTATAAATAGCAGCCTTGGGATTCGTGCAGGGAGTCGATTATTCTATTATTCAGGAGTTTTAGGGTTTTACGTTTGGAGCTTGGGATTACTGTTCACATGAAGGCATTTTTCCATTTTTCTGCTTCTAATTGCAATTTCGTTTATGTTCCTCCTTCTGCCTTTAGTTTCATTTTCGTTTTCTGCCTTTAGTTTCATTTTCGTTTTTTGCCTTTAGTTTCATTTTCGTTTTTTGCCTTTAGCTTCATTTACGTTTTCTGCTGTTGTTGAACTTATGGAAGGCTAAATTTCTAGTGTTGTTTCCCTCTGAGGATGAAGCATAATTCTCTTTGAGGTTCTGTTTTTATTGTTGCTCTCCTATCGGTTTTCCCTTCACCAATTAACCCACATGCGTTCTGTTAATCTGTGCGCACTTCGTGTTCGATTAATTGCCACTGTGCTTAAATTATGTTCGTTCTTAATGAACAAGGGGTTAATTGGTGTATGTGTTGCTTAATCACATATTGACAACCTTAAATTGATTTTCGCTTAGTAAATTAAATTAGGGTTGGATTCAGTGGTTAACTGCCAGGGGTGAAATCCTCATAACCTAGGATAAAGGAATGGCTTCTGAATCATAGGAAACAACAAATTTTTAATACTATTAATTTCATATTCCAATCTGCTTGTTCTTAAATTCACAAAACAAAGACACCCCCCAATTGTTACTGTTATAACGAAGCATATTATGAACATCTGATCAGTCATTGCTCGTTGAGAAACGACCTAGGATCACTTCCTAGTTACTACATTTTAATGTTTATTTGATTCGGGTACAGCCTCGATCAAATTTGGCGCCGTTGCCGGGGAGCAGTGGTCCAAAAGTTCATAATAGCTAGTGATTCGTGCTTTGTGTTTAGTTGTTTTACGTTTAATTCTTTTGTTTAGTGTGTTAGTGTTGTGTTAGTGCGTTGTTCTGTTTTATTTGATGTTCTGTTTTGCAATTTAGTAGACCCCTTGTTCAGCGCTTCCCCTATTTCAGTTTTATGTTTTGCTGAGAATAATGCTTAGTGACGGGATTAGAAATTGATTATATGTTACTATTCACACAGCATTACATTAGTGACTAAATTAGTGACTGCAGTTGACAATTAAATTGGAAATTTTTGTTTTGATAGTTAGGGTTGTTATTTTTGGCTGAATTTTGGTGTGGTAGGTTCCTTTGACTCATATTTTGTGTGAAAAATACCAGGAACACTTGTTGTGGCCAGATTTGAGAGATTCAAAAAAATTTTGAGAACTTGTGTTGAGCAAAACTTCAAACGATCATAACTTTCGCTCCAGGTATCAGAATGACTATTATTATAAATGTATTTGGGGTAGAAAAAATTTCCCATATCGTGGTAGCCCACCGTAGGCCGGCTGAGGTCTCTAACTAGCCAAAATCTCCTATTTACTAGTTTTTTATTTCAAGTTTTATTGTTTTATTTTTCTAAACTTTCCTTAGGTAGTTTCCATAGTTACACTTTGAATTTTTGCCTGGAAATTTTTGTGCTATCTTTTCATGATTTTAGGGTGTTGCTCACAATTTTAGCTCATTTGGATATTGTTTGAGTATAGCTGTAGTTTTAACCCACCTTTTTTGCCCTGTCTGAGAAACACATGAACTGCTGCATATAGTGCATCTTGATTACCCTGAACATTTTGTACCTTTTGAGCATCCTGAGCATTCTATTATTGGTGAGTCTGAGCATTCTGTGGTTGGCAATTTTGAACATCCTGATTTTGAGTATTCTGATTTTGAGCATTCTGATTATGAACATTCTGAAAATATGGCTCAACCTCCACCTCGTGAGAGGACTCTAAGGGAAATGACTGCACCTGATTTCCCTTATGAAAGCTTGTGCATTCAATATCCTGATGAGGATGTCCCATACGTTCTTAAAACTGGACTGATACACTTGTTGCCCAAGTTTCATGGTCTTGCAGGTGAAGACCCTCATCAACATCTGAAAGAATTCTATATTGCCTGCTCCACCATGAAACCTCCAGATGTCCAAGAAGATCACATCTTTCTGAAGGCCTTTCCTCATTCCTTGGAGGGAGTGGCAAAGGACTGGCTATATTACCTTGCTCCAAGGTCCATCACGAGCTAGGATGACCTCAAGAGAGTATTCTTAGAAAAAAATTTCCCTGCTTCCAGGACCACGACCATCATAAAGGATATTTCAGGCATTAGGCAACTTGGTGGAGAGAGCCTATATGAATACTGGGAGAGATTTAAAAAACTATGCGCCAGTTGCCCTCACCACCAGATTTCTGAGCAGCTTCTTCTCCAATATTTTTATGAAGGACTCAGTAGCATGGAGAGAAGTATGATGGATGTTGCCAGTGGTGGAGCCCTTGGAGACATGACCCCTGCTGAAGCCAGGAATTTAATTGAGAAGATGGCTTCCAACTCCCAGCAATTTAGTGCCAGAAATGATGTTATTGTCATTAGAGGAGTGCATGAGGTAGCCACGAATTCACCTTCATCATATGAAACTAAGAAGCTTGAGGGTAAACTAGATGCCTTGGTTAACCTAGTAACCCAGTTGGCCTAGAATAAAAAATATGTACCTGTCGCAAGACTCCGTGGTTTATGCTCCTCTGCTGACCACCATATAGACCTTTGCCCTTCTGTGCAGCAATCTGGAGCAATTGAACAGCCTAAAGCTTATGCTGCAAACATCTACAATAGACCTCCTCAACCTTAGCAGCAAAATCAGCCATAACAGAACAATTATGACCTCTCTAGCAACAGGTACAATCCTGGGTGGAGGAATCATCCCAACCTTAGATGGTCGAGTCCTTCACAACAGCAGCAACAACAACAGCCTTATTTTCAGAATGCTGCTAGCCCAAGCAGACCATGCGTTCCTCCACCATTCCAGCAACAACAACAACAACAACAACAACAGCCCCAGAAACAACAAACAGTTGAGACTCCTCCGCAACCTTCCTTTGAAGAACTTGTGAGGCAAATGACTATGCAAAACATGAAGTTTCAACAAGAGACCAGAGCCTCCATTCAGAGCTTAACTAATAAGATGGGACAATTGACTACACAGTTAAATCAACAACAGTCCCAGAATTCAGACAAATTACCTTCTCAATCTGTCCAGAATCCAAAAAATGTGAGTGCCATTACATTGAGGTCGGGAAAGCAATATCAAGGACCTCAACCAGTAGCATCTTCCTCATCCGCAAATGAACTTGCCCAACTTCACTCTACTCCAGAAAAAGATGATGACAAAAATTTAAAGAGTAAGTTGCCTAACAATTTCTATGCAGGTGAATCTTCTACTGGTAATTCTGACTTACAGCAGTAGCATATCCCTCTTCCATTCCCTCCAAGAGCAATTTCAAACATAAAAATGGAAGAGGCAGAGAAAGAGATCTTGGAAACATTTAGAAGAGTAGAGGTAAACATACCTCTGCTGGATGCAATAAAGCAAATTCCAAGATATGCTAAATTCTTGAAAGAGCTGTGCACTCATAAGCGGAAGCTTAAAGGAAGTGAAAGAATTAGCATGGGCAAAAATGTCTCCGCATTGATTGGTAAATTTGTTCCCCAAATCCCTAAAAAATGTAAGGATCCAGGTACATTCAGCATACCTTGTATTATAAGGAACAATAAGTTTGACAATGCCATGCTAGATTTAGGAGCTTCTGTTAGTGTTATGCCTCTGTCTATTTCTAATTCTCTATCTCTTGGTCCTTTGCAGTCAACTAATGTGATGATTCATTTAGCTAATAGAAGTGTTGTCTATCCTGTTGGTTTCATAAAGGATGTCTTAGTTAGAGTTGGTGAACTGATTTTCCCTGTTATTTTTATATTTTGAATATGGAGGAGGGATTTTCTCAAGGATCAGTTCCCATCATTCTAGGCAAACCTTTTATGAAAACTGCTAGAACTAAGATAGATGTATATGCAGGCACACTATCTATGGAGTTTGGTGATATAACTGTTCATTTTAATATTCTCGATGCTATGAAACACCCATCTGAAGATCTTTCTGTATTCCATGCTGAAATAATTGACCATATTGTTGAGGAATACATGAGTGATCTTCATTCTAATCTGCATGCCTGTCACTCTTCACGCATTGAATCTGAATTCGTATTTGATCATATGTCTGAATTTGATGCTAAGAGTGAATCTGAATTTGATATTGATTACATGTCTGGTGATGTTTTACCTCTTGAGATTGATTTTCTAGAGTCAGATAGAACTAACCATGCTTCAGGAAGTTCATATCCCTCTGACTTTCTTTATGAGGTACAGGCTGAGAGACCATCTCTTTCTACCACTATCCAGCCACCCACACCAGAATTGAAACCTCTGCCATCAAATTTAAAATATGCTTACTTGGATGATAGCAAAAGTTTTCCATTAATTATATCTGCCTCCCTTGCTGATGAGCTAGAGGAGAAGCTGTTATCAGTTCTCAAGAAGCATAAGAAGGCTATAGGCTGGACCCTAGCGGACATTCCTGGTATTAGCCCATCCATACGTATGCATCAGATAAATTTTGAGGATGGGGCTAAACCAGTAAGACAGCTACAGAGAAGGCTCAACCCAGTGATTCTTGATGTAGTGAAGAAGGAGGTAACCAAGCTTTTGCAAGCTGGAATCATTTATCCTATCTCTGACAGCCAATGGGTGAGTCCTGTCCAGGTAGTCCCGAAGAAAATCGGCCTCACCGTGATAAAAAATGAGAAGTAGGAGCTGATTCCTACTCAGGTGCAGAACAGTTGGAGAGTCTGCATCGACTATAGGAGGCTGAAAAGGACCATTTTCCCCTGCCATTCATTGACCAGATGCTTGAATGCCTGGCAGGTAAATCTCACTACTATTTCCTTGATGGTTTTTCTGGTTATGTGCAAATCACTATTGCTCCTGAGGATCAGGAAAAGACCACATTCACCTGCCCCTTCGACACTTTTGCCTATAGGAGGATGCCTTTCGGCCTGTGCAATGCCCCTGGTACCTTCCAGCGGTGCATGCTATGTATTTTTAGTATTTCTTAGAAAATTGCATAGAGGTGTTTATGGATGATTTCATTGTATATGGATCCTCTTTTGATGTTTGTCTAGATAGTCTGGAAAAGGTTTTGAATAGATGCATTGAAACTAACCTTGTTCTAAATTTTGAAAATTGTCATTTTATGGTTGAGCAAGGTATAGTTTTAGGCCACATTATTTCTAATAAGGGCATTGAAGTAGATCTTGCAAAAATTTCTGTTATTTCACAATTGCCTTACCCCTCTTGCGTGCGAGAGGTGCGATCTTTTCTTGGTCATGTAGGATTCTACAGGCGCTTTATAAGAGATTTTAGCAAAGTAGCCCTTCCACTATCCAACTTGTTGCAAAAGGAGGTGGAGTTTGACTTTAATGATAAATGCAAAGAGGCTTTTGATTGCCTTAAAAGAGCACTGATTACCACCCCCATCATCCAGGCACCCGACTGGACAGCCCCTTTTGAGCTTATGTGTGATGCATCAAATTATGCATTGGGGGATGTCCTTGCTCAGAAAATTGTTAAATTGCCTAGGGTGATATATTATGCTTCTAGGACTTTAAATGCTACCTAAGCGAATTATACTTCTACTGAGAAAGAGCTACTAGCCATAGTTTTTGCTCTTGAAAAATTTCATTCTTATTTGCTTGGTACTCGCATTATTGTTTATACTGACCATGCAGCTCTAAAGTACTTGTTGAAGAAGGCTGATTCAAAGCCTAGGTTGATCCGATGGATGCTCTGGCTCCAAGAGTTTGACTTGGAGATCCGTGATAGGAGCGGAGCACAAAATTTAGTGGCTGATCATTTGAGTCGGATCGAACGTGTGTCTGATGAGGACTCACCCATTCGGGATGATTTCTCGGATGATCATTTGTATATATTGTATAGTATTTCTGATTCTTTTTCTACTCCCTGGTTTGCTAACATTGTAAATTATTTAGTTGCTTCTGTTTTTCCTCCCTTAGCATCTAAGGCTCAAAAAGATAAAATTAAAAGTGATGCTAAGCATTTTATTTGGGAAGACCCCTACTTTTGGAAATTATGCAGTGATCTAGTCATTAGACGATGCATTCCAGATCATGAGACTGACTCAGTCCTGCGGTTCAGTCATTCTTCCGCACTGGGAGGTCATCTGGGTGTTCAAAGGACAGCTCGCAAAGTGCTTGACTGTGGCTTTTATTGGCCCACCATCTTTAAAGATGTGTGGATGACTTGTAGCACTTGTGAGCAGTGTCAGAGAGCAGGAAGTGCACTTACATGGCGACAACAAATGCCTTAGCAACCCATGCTATTCTGTGAGGTGTTTGATGTTTGGGGCATAGATTTCATGGACCATTTTCCTGTCTCTTTTGGTTATGTTTATATTCTCCTTGCAGTTGATTATGTTTCAAAATGGTTGGAAGCCAAGCCCATTAGAACTAATGATGTTAAGGTTGTTGTAGATTTTGTCAGATTTAATTTGTTTTGCAGGTTTGGAGTACCTAAAGCAATCGTTAGTGATCAAGGAATACATTTTTGCAACAAATCAATGCATTCCTTGCTTAAAAAGTACGGGGTTGTACACAGGGTATCCACACCATACCACCCCCAAACCAATGGACAGGCAGAAATTTCTAATAGGGATATCAAGAGAATTTTAGAGAAGTTTATGCAGCAAGCAGGAAAGATTGGAGTACCAGGCTTGATGATGCTCTTTGGGCACATAGGACTACCTACAAAGCACCCATAGGAATGTCTCCTTATCGGGTTGTCTTTGGAAAGGCATGTCATCTTCCAGTGGAGATTGAGCACAAAGCATACTGGGCAGTGAAGACCTGCAACTTCTCTATGGATCAAGCTGGTGAGGAAAGAAAGTTGCAACTGAGTGAGTTAGATGAGATCCGCCTAGAAGCGTATGAGAATGCCAGGTGCTACAAAGAAAAGACCAAGAAGTTCCATGATAGCATGATAATTAAGAAGGACTTCATGGTTGGGCAAAAAGTGTTATTGTATAATTCTAGGCTTGGACTCATGAGTGGTAAGTTGAGGTCTAAGTAGATTGGCCCTTTTGTTGTTACTAATTTTTTTCCTTAAGGTACAATTGAGATAAAAAGCGACTCCACAAACAAGAGCTTCAAGGTCAATGGACACCCAACTTAAGCCATTCCTCACAAACCCTTTGGGATTTAGCTAAGTATTCCATATTTTTCCTACCTTGTCCTTGGCCCCATTACAACCTTAAAAGACCTTTTGATCCTCATGTGCTTGTGTTTATGGGTTGATTATCAATTTTAGAATCAAAAGAATTCTCAGACTGTGTCGTTTTGAATTCTTTGACAAGGGAGAAGGGAGACACAAAAGAATTCAAGCAGTTAGTCCTTCGTTCTTTTGGAAAAGGGAGAAGAGAGAACGAAAAGAATTCAGGCGGTTAGTCCTTGGCGAATTCTTTTTGGTAAAGGGAGAAGAGAATGAAAAGATGAATAGCACAAGTTTTCAAGGTTTGGAAAACCAGAAAACTTTAGAAAGCTTTTTGGTACAAAGAAGAAGAAGAAGTTCAAAGAGATTCAAGGCTTGTAAAGGATTGTAATGAAATGATTGGAAAAGTATTCAAGATTGAAAGAATGAATTGAATTGAAAATGCAAAACAAAGCCTTGCTTTTATAGACTCTTCATGTCTGGTCAAGACAACCATTTAGAAGAGTTATAACTTTTAGAAAAACTTAAAACCAATTTGAAAAAGTCAAAAACCTTTTGAAGAGTTACATCTTTTGATTTATTCACAAACAGTCACTGGTAATCGATTACCAAATTAGTGTAATCGATTACACAAGGCTTTTAAGTGAAAGGATGTGACTCTTCACATTTGAATTTGGATTTCAACGTTCAGGGGCACTGGTAATCGATTACCAAAACATTGTAATCGATTACAGCTTTTTGAAAATAATTGGAACATTGTAAATTCAATTTGAAAAACTTTTTCAAACTCATTTTGCTACTGGTAATCGATTACAACAATATGGTAATCAATTACCAGAGAGTAAAAACTCTTTGGTAAAAGGTTTTGTCAAAAACTCATGTGCTATTCGAAGTTTTGAAAAAACTTTTTAATACTTATCTTGATTGAGTCTTCTCTTTATACTTGAATCTTGAGTATTGAATGTTGATCTTGATTCTTGAGATCTTGAACCTTGAATCTTGATTCTTATCTCTAGATTTTCTTCTTGAGTCTTGAATTCTTCTTGATTCTTATCTTGAACTCTTGAATTGTTCTTGATTGATCTTGGATTCTCTTGAGTTGTTCTTTGATTGATCTTTGAGTTTTTTGTCATCACCTTTGTCATCATCTTTTGTTATCATCAAAACATCTTTGAATCACCTTTGATTCACCATGAAGCTTTGCTTCTACACGTAGTGGTGGAAGAGACTTCCTTACTCCACCCTACTC
This sequence comes from Glycine max, assembly GCF_000004515.6. Classification (NCBI taxonomy): domain Eukaryota; kingdom Viridiplantae; phylum Streptophyta; class Magnoliopsida; order Fabales; family Fabaceae; genus Glycine; species Glycine max. The sequence goes on along the minus strand of NC_038256.2, from coordinate 7,865,808 downwards.
TTCCTCCACCATGACTTAGGGAGTTTTTCTTTTCCTATCTCCTTCTTTACTTTTATTACATTTGTCCGATTCTATTTGATGGTTTAATTGCTTTTAATCTTTTACTTGTGCTACATTGAGGACAATGTGTTGTTTAAGTATGGGGGGAGTGTTCTTTGGTTTTGCTAGTTTTGTTAGTTTTGTTAATTTTGTTAGTTTTGTTGGGTTTCTAGTTTAATATTTTAGGTCAATTCTGTTTGCATGTACAACTTTGCATATTTTTCTTTGAATTATAGGATATGTTCAAGTAATGGGTAATTGTTTTGAAAATAAAAGTCGCTTGACATTTTGTGATTTGAAGTCCTTGTTTTTCCTCTACATGTCATGATAGTTTTGAAAGCTCAATTTGGAAGTGATAAGTTTACCTTTATGAGAATTTGAGCCATCATCATAATCATTTGGTGTGTTTTGCCCCATTGATTGCTTGCACAATAGCCTTGGCTTGATTCTTGTTGATGTTTCCTAATTCACATGCATATTTGGAAATGATTTAGGCAATTTTTTCTTATAAGCCTCTAGCCAAAAATGGACTTACCTTGAATTAATCCCTTTGATAGCTCTTTGAGCCTATGTTTCCCTTTCTTTGTTTTGAAGCTCATTACAAGCCTTAAGTGAAAAATCATGATCTCACCTTAACCTTAAGGAATTTTGGAGCTTTAGAATTGTTTTGGGAATAAGTGTGGGGGGTTTTGTTGGATAACATATTTCATTGGCTATGCTTCATGATGTATTTTGGGCCATACTTGATGTACATTGTATACTGGTTAAATGTTGGACATGCTGAATGATATGCTATTTCTCAAATGCTACAGTGCAAAAACAAAAAAAAAACAAAAAAAATAGTTGAATCAATTCGAAAAAAGAAAAAGAAAAGCAATAAAGTTGAGTGAATAAGATCTTAAATGGAAAAAGAATGATGAGACTCTTGGCTCTACTCTTTGCGTTTAAATTTTATCTTTAGGTTTTCTTATTTTTTTCTTAATATGCACTTATTCCCCATTGCTCCTCTATTCCTTTTGGATTTAGCTACTTATTCCATATTTTTCCTACCTTGTCCTTGGCCCCATTACAACCTTAAAAGACCTTTTGATCCTCATGTGCTTGTGTTTATGGGTTGATTGTCAATTTTAGAATCTTGCCAAGTTTATGTGGTGTTGGTTTTCATGGGTGCTTTGCGGGTAAATAGTAGCCTAGACACTTGAGAGATAGAGTGTATATCTTGTGAGGCTTTATCACTTTTCATTCTTGAGCTAATTAACTATTTTGCCATGATTGGGTTGCTTGGATGATTTTCACGAATGTCTTGACTCTTTGGATCTCTTCATGTTAGATGTTACCCATTTTTTTCATTCCTTGAGATTCATTGAGAAATATGTAATTGTTGTTGTGTCTGTTTGTTTCTCTTTAATGTCTCTGAATTTGTCCCTTGCTTTGTTTTTTTTTATTATTTTGCCCAGAAGTGCAAAAGGCTAAGTGTTAGGGGATTTGATGTGTCATCATTTTCTCATATTTCTTAACCCTTTTTGTCACCATTTTAATTACTGATTAGCCTTAATTGTCAAATTAATTATGCAGTTTTATCATTTAGGCCTACTGGATTAATTTTGTGTTTTTAATTTAATTTCAAGAGAATTATAAGCAATTGGGCTTGAATCCAGTATTGGGCTTGGACTTGAAGAGAGCAGACTATTTTATTCTACCAAATTTTATCTTATCTAGATTTTATCTTATCTAGATATTATTTAGATTTGATCTCATCTAGATATTATTTCATCTAGATCTTATCTTATTTTATCTTATTTAGATTTTATTTTATTTATGGGCTTGGATTTAAAATAGATTGGTAAGCTTTGGGGTTGAAAACTATATAACAACACCAAGGTTCTAGTTTAGGCTCTTCTCTCTCTCTTCCCTATCTCTTCTCTTCTCTCTCTCCTTTTTCGTTTTGAGTTTTAGGCTTCTCTTCTACTTTTAGACACTTTTTCGTTTTGCAATTCCAGTTGTTACTTTTCATTTTTGCAATAAAATTTCGTTCTCTATTGATTAATGGAAGGCTAAGTCTCCAGCGTTGTTTTCTCTTGAGGATCAAGCATAGTTCTCTTTGAGGTTCTATTATTACTATTAAATTATGATCAGTTTTTCCTCTTCACTAATTACTCTGTATTTGTTGCTATTAATTCATGCATGCTTAGTGCTTGATTAATTGTCTCTGCACTTAACTTACGTTCATGCTTAAAGATCGTTTATGATTAATTGGTGTATGTGTTGCTTAATCACATAATGAATGCCTTATGTTAAATTTCGCTTAGTAATTTAATTTAGGGTTGGATTAAGTGGTTGAATTGATAAAGGATAAACTCTCATAATATAGGATAAGAGACTTGCTTGTGAATCAAGGGGAAGCAACGTGTTTTAATTCTGATATTTTCTAATTCAATTTTACTCACTGTTTAATGTACAAAAACAACAAACACCCCCCCCCCCCTAATTTGTTACTATTTTCCTACTATCTGTTATGAACATTTGGTTTATCATTGCTCGTTGGGAAGCGACCTAGAATCACTTCCTTGTTACTGCATTTTAATGTTTATTTGATTCAGGTACGACCTCGATCAGCCATCCCCCTCCTGAGATGCTTAAACTTTTTAACCACTATATTTCCCCCACCAGGGGCATCCGACAAGGTCACTGCACCCCTCATGAACATACACGACACACAATGTATGAGACACGGGCACCATCAAGTGCACTGACCATGGATAAATTAAAGATTCTAAGTCATCCCCCTCCAGAGATGCTTAAACTCTTTAACCACTTTATTTCCCCCACCAGGGGCATCCGACAAGGTCACTACACCCTTCCATGTACATACACAACATGCAACGTATGAAACCTGGCACCATCAAATGCATTGACCACGGATAATTAAAGATTTTAAGCCATCCCCCTCCAGAGATGCTTAAAACTCTTTAACCACTCTATTTCCCTCACCAGGGACATCCAACAAGGTCAATGCACCCTCCATGTACGTACGCAACATGCATCATCACAGTGTATTCTCAATATCATCAACATTTCATCTCAATATCACTCTCAACATCAATATCATCTCATCTCAATGACTTTATCAACAACAACAACATCATCTCACATTAACATAATTATCAATAATAACATCACCTCATATCGACATAATCATCAAATACAACATCATCTCGTATCAATATCATCACAAACGTCAACCTCACCTCATATCAATTAATGTCATCAATAGCAACATCAACAGTAAGTCACATTCCGCATATACATATATGTATTTCATGCTTGAGATTCACACTCCCCAGGTCTTCAGACAATACAAGTCTCATAAAAACAATAATGTTATTCATCAACAATAGATATATCGCATCCCATTAGTCAAAAACATTGTTTTCTTGAAAACTAGCATGCAACAGGGACAGGCATACATCCCCATAGTTAGGTTCCCTGACCCCAACTATGGTATCAAAATGGTAAATTATAAGAAACTCCCATCACCTATCGTGAGCTCTCCGTTAGTTCCTCTTTACGTCACTCAGAGGTCTCTCTCGTTCATGCTTGTCAGTCCAAACACAAGTCTCTATATGCCAAATTCAAGGAAATTTAATATAGATTTCATAAACAAAGTAATGACAAACATTCAGAGTCAAATACCCCTGTCAAAATGTAAAGGGCTGAGGGGTGTTTCGGATTCTACAAAAAGGAAACATCATTTTGAAATTCCGATCACACCAATGTGACCAGGGTTCAATGAAGGTCATGAAAGTAACACCCATTTCATAAAAAGATAACTTTTACAATGTCTCTTTCGCTAGGGTTTTTCAAAGGAAGTGTAAAAACATCCAATGACGGTCCCCAAGTCAGAAAAGATGTAAAGATAGGCTTAAACTACCAAGGAGCAGGCTTAGAATCACAGTTACCTTGAAGAAAACCGCGAAGATAGGATTGGAGGCTTCGTTTTCTACCGAATCCTTGAGATGAGTTTTGAAGATTCTGCACTGATTAAAGTAATCCTCTTGGTGTGGGGGTTCAACGGCAAACAACGGCGGCTCGTGGCGGCCACCAGTGGTTGTGGGTGGTGGAGAAAAAGCTTGGGGGTGTTGGGAAGGGTTTAGGGAAAGAGTAGGAGGAAGAAGTGGTTGTTTTCCACTGCTGCACGAAATACAAAGCCTACAACACTCAAATTTTTCTGCTTCGGTAAACGAATCATATCTCACACTATGGATGTTATATCGCAAATCGCAAAGGTAGAACTGTGGACAGCTGTCTTAGAAACCTCCAAAATAATTTTTAAGATGATCCAACGATTAACGAATCCAGGAGGGCGATATTACCAAAATAGGTTTAGGTAACTTCCTTGATAAGCTTCCGTGAAATTAAACATGGATAAAATAACACAATAAATAAAATTAAACATAAATTTATAATTAATAATATTTTAGGGTGTTACAATGAGGGTGGGCTCATAGGCAACTTTGGGATAGACAAGACCCTTGTCTTACTCAAAGAAAAGTTCTATTTATTGGATAAGTGACCTCAATAACTTAAGAAGGGGGGTGAATTAAGTTTCAAAATTTCTCACTAAGAAACTTTTAACCCCCTTTTAAATGATAGGCTCAGAATGCAAAAGAAGAAACATCAATCAATTTAATAATGTTCTTTAAACATGCAAGACAAAATTGATTGCAATAACATAAATGAGATAAGGGAAGAGAGAAATGCAAACTCGATTTATACTGGCTCGGCCACTTCCCATGCTTACGTCCAGTCCTCAAGCAACCCACTTAAGATTTTCCACTATCTCTGTAAATCCTTTACAGACTTTGAACACACCTTGGGATCCCTCACCCTTGTGTTCAAAGATTCTCCAAGAGATAACCAGTCTCTTGATTACAATTCTCACAATCCAAGAGACAACCAGTCTCTTGATTACAACTGAGTTCAAGATGAACAGAAAGATTTCTTTCTTTTAGAGTAGATGATACAAATTGAAGATCCTAGAAGAATTCTCAATAGATTTGTAAGTGTTTGCCCAAGAGTTGTTGAGAGAGCATTTGACAATTAAGTTTTCTTAGAATATCTCTCTCTTGCTTTTCGAAGTCAGACACACATATATATAGGCCCATCATGCCTTTTCAAAATGGTTTGAAGAGATGTGTTTTTTCAAAAAGCTTTTTCTGAAATTCTTCACTAGTAATCGATTACAGGTTTCTGGTAATCGATTACACAGTTATATTTTGAAGGCTAAAACCTTATACTACTAGGGTACCCTTAAAGCGTACCCTTAATTTGTAGGGTACCCTATAAACCTAAAATGACCAAAATACAAGGCCCAATAGAAGGAAAACTTATTCTAATATTTACAAAGAAAAGTGGACCCAACCTTGGCCCATGGGCTCAGAAAAAGGTTTTACCATTTTTGCTTATGTCTACTTTAGCCATTTTTGGCTAAAATTTTAAAAGTAATAACGACAATAAAAGGCATTGTTTGGCACATTCACCATTGTTGTGCAAGTAATCATTCATGTTGTCAATTGAGCTTGTGAATTAGTCTTAATGAAATTTCTTTTGGACAAAAGCCTTAGACCTCATCTTCATAAGTCTATAAAAATAAGCTTTTGAGACCTTTTTCGCTCATTTTTCATGAGTCAGCCAAGGGAGGAGAGACCACCATTTTTATTCTTCTTCTAAGCTCCATACTTATTTTCTTGAGACTTCTTCTCTCAAAGCTTTGGTAAGAAGCTCTTAAACCTCTCTTTCCTTCTTGCTTCTCCATCATTTTGTGCAAAACTCTTATTTTTTATTCCAAAATTCTTTTTCATTGTTAGAAGATTGAAACATCAAGGACCTGAGCTCTTTATTCATCTAAGTCATTTCGTGTAGCTTCATTCAAGATAAAGGGGGTATTTCCACTTCTTGAACCCTAACCTTGTTGTCTTTGGAAGCTAAGCTTCATTGAATGTTGTTTTGATGTTCAAATATTCGTAGCTATTGTCTTGATGGAACTGGATGATATGTTGTGTTTCTTGAAATTTTAAGGTGAAAAATGATTTCTTTGCATGTTAAAACTTTGGGTTAGCCTTCAATTTCAATTAAATCAAAGTTTTCTAACAAAGTTATGAATAAAACAAGTTTAAGGACATTTCATAGAATAAAAATCTGTCATGAAATTGAACTGATTGTTATAGTTGTATGGACTATTTTTCTTAAAGTTTTTACCTCAAAAATGAGTTTTTTAGGTGTGAAAATGTAGGATGGCATATAAGACTCATGAAAAACCAATTATTGGAACACCTAGAATACTGAAAATAAGTTAGGAGCAAAATTTTATAAAACTGAGTGACAAAGTGATTTTAGGCAATAGATAGCTTAACATTGGAATCCTTACCTCTAGATAAGTTACCTTAGAATTAATAATCTTCTGGAACTATTGATTTAACTGTCATATTATTGTTGAGATAAATTGCAAGATCTGATGACTGATGCATGTTCTAGAATTGTGATGAATCTCTACTCATAAAATTACTAAGATGCATGGATGTATAATTATTATTGTTATTTGTGAATGATAAGACCGGCAGAGCATGAAATCTAACAAATTATATCTGTGAGGTGTAAATTTATATTCTGTTATATATTGGTATATTGTTATTTTATTTGTACATGTTGTGGTTTGGATCCAGGGGTGTCTGTCCCTTGGCAAATTGTTTGTTATCATTATTAGATTATTGTAATCATAGTCGTTATGTTGTTTAATTTTGTTATGTTACAAGTGGTTTTTACCGCTTAAGGGATCACGGTTGGTTCCCTGAGAGTAGTACGTAGGCCTGAGCCTCATCTTTCTTTATTGTTTGTTTGTTTGTACGCATTTGTTAATGCACGTGGCACAACGACTACGCATGCGATGCAGTGGCAGAAGTCATGAGGATTGGATAGAGAGTAAGGAATTGATGGTTCTCTTTCTTCTATGAGAAAGTGAGATTACATTGAGAAAGCGGATGATGAACAGAGATACATTGGGGTATAGTGGGTAGAAAGGCTTGAAGAACCTGGGAGAATTAGCGAGTGGTGACTATCTGACATTTGGTGCACTCAATTTGTGTGGATAACTCACAGGTCTCACTTTGCTTCTCCTGACGGACTCTGAAACTATGTTTTCTAAGTTGGGAGCTTAGGGATCAGCATATAATGTATTTGTATGTAGTTAATTAGGTTTCATGTTGTCTTTGTTGGGCTACAGTGTGTTTGTGGTGTTTGAATAGCAGAGGACTCACCCCTAACACCAACAACTTTCAAGTTCAAGAGATGTCGAGGGAGTCACGCCCTCTGTGAGCTTGGCATAGTAGGTAAACAGAAAGAGTATGGCTATGTCATGTTACACATACGTCAGTTTACATGTGTCATACTTTGGTGCACATGGTGCCGATAGATAAACCAGATGCCACGCCTATCACCATCGATCATGTTTGGTACTGCTACATTTCTTGGGGATTTACGTCTCGTCAGCAATTGGAATGGCTTTGAAACATCATATTTGCTTAAATTTTTAGTAATTTAAAGTTACTAATTAGCTCTACAATATAATTCAAATTTAATGTTATTCTATGATTTTGTGTTTTCCCAACAAGCAATCAAGCATGAAAATATATATAGAGAAAATCCCGTCTCTTTCGATTTTGAATTTTGTCAAGAACAACTATGATACAAGCAAATAAAATCTTTTTTCAGGGGATTATACTGCTCTAAAACTTTTTATTATATCCAGTATTAAAAAATGAATCTCTCTCATGCTATTGTTTTTTTTTTTCTCATTTTTAATGGTGACATGTAAAGTTGGTTGACCCAAACTGCAAAATAGAGAATTTCGGAGACAGACATTAAATTCTCTAGGTTTTGGGTCTATGTGAAATGCTTTTGGAGTTCTTCAAGAGATTTGAGACTTTGTCAGTTGATGAACAACTATCAACTGGCCTAGCTTGGAAAGGTTTATGAACAACTAATTCATGGGAGTAACACTACTAGAAATAATGGTTTTAACATCGCTAGCTTAACATCAGATTTAGACAAAACCGATGTTAACAAAAATGTGGTGGCATACTCGTAAATAACATGAGCTCCTTAACATCGGTTTTTAAAAACCGATGTTGTGTTTTAACTTAATTAAAAACCGTAAATCCTTTTCGTGAGTGTTCTCCTTGGTCACTGTCGTCACTTACGACTCTCACCACTCTCACACCTTCACTTTCACTGTCGTCTCTTAGTTTCGTCCTCATTGTTCACCAGTGTCAGTACGTGTTTGGGACGCTTGTTCTGCGATGCCATCATTGCTATCTTTTGTCAGCCACCGTCACTCGCGGCTATCCTCCAAGGTTTGTTCTTCTTTTACTTAGCTAATTACTATTGGGATGCCGTCATTGTTGTGTTTTACTTTTGTTGATGAAAAATTTTCTTAAATTGAAGTTAGTTAGAATGAAGAAATTAGTTTTTTCACACATGCATAGAAGAAGTTTATTCTCAAAAATAGTTTGGAATTACTATTGAAATCACTTCAAAACAAAATATATATTCTACATTCTTGAAATGTTGTTTATCCATGGGCATTTGCAGGTGACCACGAACCATTGCGTAGGCAATTGCTAAAGATTGGGCCCTGTAGGCCTTGCTGATACACTTGTGAGTTAGTCTTCTATTTACTACATTCTATCCTTTTTTTTGTGCCATACGTTAAACTTGCTAAAAATTGAGTTTCTAGAGTTGTTTCTCTTGTTGTGTTTAAGTAATAAGTTATGGATTTCTAGAGTTGCTTCTCTTGCTAATAAGATTATTTGAATTCATTTTGCCCTGCATGCTTCTTCTTTAAAATTTGAGAGGTTTTGTATTATTTAGGATTGAATGAGTTCTATCATAATTAAGGTATCCTTCAATAGAGTAGAAAGAAATGAAATTGAATTAAAGCATGTCATAAAAGTGAGATATTTATACCAATATTTAAAACTTTCCACTACTTATTTATTAGCTAATTTTCACACAAAAGAGAACTACCTTTGGGAGCACCATAAAATTGGGGCTAGAGATAGATATAGGATATGATATGATATATGACAGTGATGTGAATTGGCTTCCATTGTTGTTCTTGTTGTTCAGTGTCTCTGGAATCTTCAACGTTTTCCACCAAGGATGATGCTGATGTTTTCTGTCAAAATAATTGGTTGCCAACTATCTTCAAAAACATATTATAGTTGTTATTTTCTTAGCCGACTTTGAGGGTCGCCAAATTATGCTTCTACCTATTCCCAAATCTAATATGATATATTTTCTTTCTTTCTTTTTTTATCATAACAATAACTTGGTCGTCCTTCTTTATTCACACCTTTTATCTCCGATGACCTTTATCTTCAACACCCCCCCCCCCCACCTCTGTGGGCTTTTATTCATGATCTATGACATTGACATGTCTTTAAAGCACACTCTACTCCATGAATCACACTGAAACTCCAACTGTCGTTCTTTTACTTTGCATTTACACTTTTGGATAATGGCTAAGGAAGCTTATCTGTGCCTCTTGTTTCTCTTCTCCTTTCTCATTACCTCCTATTCTGTTGAGTAGTAGTTGACACTAATATATAATATCTCAACACTATAATTAATCTTATTTATTCCAGTGAATAGGCATAATTGTAAAAATTAACAGTTTCTTCTTTGTTTGCTTATTGGTTTCTGAAACTACAACACTTACTGAGCTTGGCAGTGATTGAATTCATTCAATTATGTTGATTTTTAAGTCTTTCAATTTTTGGACTACCCTACTTTGTTCTTGTAGAAAAATCAATGGATGGCAGCACAAAAATTGAAGTGAAAAACAAATTTTGGACTTGCTCATAATATTGTGCTTCTCTTGTTTCACTCTTTGTAGGATCTCTAGTGGTTTTTCCTACCATGGGAAAGGAGACACTTCAACATCTGCTAGAACCATATCATTCCTCCAGCAAAGCAACGTTTCACCAACTCATATTCGAATTTTCATCATAGACCATAGGATTTTGAGCACTTTCAGCAACTCCAAAGTGGTAATTGATGTCTACTTGAACAAAAGTCAAGTTGAAAATTTCATTATTTTGACCCTTTGAACTAAAAAAGCTCATCTGCTTAACATTTTGTCACATTCAAACATCAAGAGCATCATTGCTAGTTGTGGCAATGAGTGCTTAGCACAAAATGAAATGCCTTTGTTCTTACATGCTTTTAAATCAATTGGTTCAGTTCTAAAAAAGATTCACTTAGGAAAGGAGGTAAAAATCTCAGTAGCATTTCCACTTTAATTCTTAGAAAAGTTGAATGCATTGCATGAAAATAGTATTCGTAAGATTCTTTCATTTATAAAGGAAACAAAATCCTTTGTCATGGTAGAAGACAACATTGGTGGCGAATTAAGCATGGGGGATTACTTTGTTCATGCTATCATCAAACGAGCCACTCTTGCTGCTTCCATTCTTCCTTGCAAGGATGTTCCTATTGTTCTGACAATAAAAAGCACAGTTATCCTTCCTTCAATGGAATTAGCTCAATTCAGTGAGAAAATATCCAAATATCTAGAATTTGAAACTCATATTAGAAAAATAATAGCTGCATTTTATATAGAGGTGCATTCAACAAAAGATTTTGCTAGCAAAAAACTAAAAAGAAGTCTTGATAATACAACCAACCCAACAAACATAGTTTTCCCCACAAATCCAGCATCATCCGCACCAATCATTGCACCACCAGATACACCAACAACCATAACAATTCCTGCCACAAATGCTTATTGGTTTCTTAGCCCATGTAGCTTATGCATGCTTCCTAGGCCTGTATTTTTCATGCCACCAATAAACCTACTCCAACATGTATTTCTCTAGATTCAGAACAAAATGGTTTTTCCCATATGAACTTGGTAAAATATTTTATCATTAGATTTAGGTGCTTATGCCCACAAATTTAGCAACTCGAATACCAAGATAGAATCAAATCAAATATAGTCTGTTAATATAATCGTTCCTATTAGGCATTACATAATACAGTGCCTAAAGTAAAGTTAGGCAGACTCGAGCCTAACTGCTTGTGCTTCAAAATTCAAATTATATATTTGTTGGCTCTTGTTGCTATATAACAACCTAGCTAAATGCCTACCTCAACATTACTATGCTCATGAAAATGCAATTTCCCCTTATCACATATAATAGTACAAGCAAAAGAAACAAGTTGGATACTATAGTATAGAACATACAGGGTGCTAAACATACCCACTACCAGTATCTGTAAGAAGAAAAACACTCAAATCTTTCTTTCTCACCAACTAATTTAAAAGTTTCAGTTTGGCTTGAGATCTTGGAACATGGTATCCCACTTGATCTTTTCAACAGAAAAAGACCAATAGCCACAATCTTCATCTACATCCATCTTCTCCTCCTTGTGGAAATAGTAAACCATAGGACTAGAAAAACTAGCCTGAGCTGGAACAAGTGTGGAACTTCCATTTGTGAGAAAGAATGTCTCTTGCTTTTTAGGCCTCCCCCCCCCCCCCCCCCCCCTTCTTCATCATAGTACTCTTTTTCCATCTTGTCCCTAAACCACTTCTACTAGGCACTAGCACTGACACCACAACAAGTGTTTATTCTTGTTTGTGCATCAAAAAAGTCCTAACATAGTAAGCAAAGGTGTTGTTATGCCACCAATAAGGTCATGAAAGTCAACTAGAAAAATAAAATAAAATAAACAAAAGACAAGAAACTTTATAGTTCTAACAATTTATCCCAAACTACCCCACCTACTTCCTTCCTTTTATATTCCAAAACTATCACCATTTGCTTCCTTTTATGTGTGTGTGTGTGTGTGTTTGTGTGTGTGTGTGTGTATTATAGTAAAAAATGTTATTTATTTGTCATCCCAAGAGTGCACTGTGTGCAAATGAACTTGAGAAAATGTTGATATGTTAATTCTTATTTTGTTGAGAGGCTACAATTATATAATGTTGCGATGTGTTTCTTCAAGGTGCCCATACAACATGTTCAATGTAATTTTGTAGGCACTTTTCATTTTGTTGTTTGCATTGTGATCACGATATTCATTGTTGGAGACTGTTAGTGAGCATTATCACAAGTACAAATGTCTTTCATACTTTTGTTAGGCTCTTTTTTCTTATGAATCCTTTTTAACCTTGTTTTATGTGATTAATGACTATTGTTTTGTATATAATTAATGTTCATCATGAGTGAACCTTAGATTCCCATTTGAGATTTAATACAATAATTCTTGCCGAATATTTGCATTAATCGTTGTATTGAATCTTGAATTGTCTATTTGGACAGTTTGGGAAGAGTCATATTTTTATAGTACATTCATGCATAAAGGCTAAATTTATTTTCTTAAATTTGATGAAATTTGGAAACAACACATTTCTCTTTGTTCTCTGAGTGCATACTTGATTGTCGTGGAATTAATTTCACCGCTTTCATGTTGTGTACTTGGAGATAAATGCGAAATGCTGCCAAAATTTTGTCAAATATAAGAAAAGAAACTTAACCTTAACGTATGAATGTACTATAAAAAATGTCTTCCTAAATGGGATAGGGCCACACCTTTAATGAAAAAGTGAGATTTTCATGCACCAAAAAACTTTGTCAGTATCATAGAGTTATTAACTTGACGGATCGAAGTTGGATGAACACAAGTCGCATAAGCCCTACGTATGAGGAAGGCATGGAACAGTTCTTGGAATTTGCCTCTGAAAGAAGTTGATCGGATGAGGATGGAAAATATTTCTATCCTTGTATAAACTGTTTGAACGGGAGATGACAAGTACTCAACAACATACGAGAACATCTACTGTGTGATGGGATTAAGAAGAATTATACAACATGGATATGGCATGGTGAATTGATAGACATGCAGAGGGCCCCCCAATCTGAACCATTTGATATAGAAATGAGAGATTGCTTAGAGGATATGATTCGTGATCTTGGATAAGAGTCTTTTCAGCAAGCACATGCCCCTATGTATATGATACATTGCAAAGTGATTCGAAGAAACCTTTGTATCTGGGGTGCAACAAGTCATTGACGCTGCTGTCATCGGTATTAAGTCAGGTTAATGTGAAAGCCAGATATGGGTGGAGTGACAAAAACTTCAGTTCACTGCTTCAGGTAGTGCGTGATATGCTTCCAGAGGAAAACAAGTTGCCAAAGAGTTACTATCAGGAAAAAAAGATATTGTGTCCTATGGGTATGGAGTACCAGAAGAAGGATGATGACGAGTGTAACAATGACGAAAACTCAGAGAAAGGCCCCCCAACAAATGTTTCTAAAATGTTAAGAAAGTTAGTAGATGGGCCTAAAACAAATGTTATAACTAGGCAATAATATGATATCAACAGGTATTCGTTCAACACAAAATCACAAGGCGACAATGTTACAATGCAAAACGGTGGGGTTAGTCTAAGGGTTGAATCTCAATACTTTGCTAGTGTAAATGATGACAATATTTGTCTAACTTCCATGCCTTAATTACTTTGGAGTCATCGAAGAAATCTGGGAGCTTAATTATGTCAAATTCATTATTTGTGTTTTCAAGTGTAAGTGGGTTGACATCAATATCGGTGTGCGAACCGATGATTTCAGATTTACGTATAATGTGATTATTTTATATTTACCTATTTTTAGTCCATTCAATTACATAACTTAATATAGTTTTTAGACATTGTTTAATTAATGTTGTTTTTTAATAGGCACATGGCTACACCACCCAACTCCCTCCTCCTCCTGAGTCAGAAACACATTCCCCATCTACCTTGAAGAGGACAAAAAAAGAAACTCGGGTTAGATCATTGGCTACTAGACCAATTTGGGTAGAGAGACCACTAGTTCATGTGGATCCTGCCACAAGGAAAGCCAATGGTCCCCACAGAAAGAAGTTAAGAACATATATGGGGATTGTCGCTCGCGATAAGGTGGATGTCACGTATGATAATTGGAAACAAGTCCCTGCAATTCAAAAGGATTTGATCTGGGAGGATATTTAGGTATTTCAATTAAATGTCGCATGTTGTTGTAATTGGTCGTACTAAAATTATTAAATTGTAATTGTCATACCCTAATTTTGTCCGGGGACCATTGTTTGGTGGCATGCAACCTTCGCTTGACTGCCTCGAGGTACTTAACCCCATCGTTAGGTAATCCGTAAAGTTCCGCAACATTCCGGAAGTAAAAAAGAAACATTGTTGCGCAATCCGTAAAGTTTTGCAACATTCCAAAAGTCAAAAAGAGCATTGTTGCGTAATCCGTAAAGTTTCACAACATTCCGGAAAGAAAATGGATGTCGTTACGGAATCCGTAAAGTTTTGTGAGACTTCGGAAAGAAAACAACCAAAAACACAAAAATGGGGGGTGAACTTATCAAGATAGGGGTGTAAATAGCAATTCGAGTCTAGGCCCTTCCGGAACATTTTGGAAGTTGGGTTGCTTAAGGAGGAAGCAACTGGGCGGCAAGCTCCTCCACGTTTTTGAAAAATGGTTTCCAGGGCTTCCGTGACTTCCGTAATGCTTTCGTAAAATTTCTGAAAACCTTGGGTAAGAATATTTCACTTAACATTGATGAAAGGGAAGAGAAAAAAAGATGAAAATCAAATCCGAAACACTTCCGTAAGGCTTCTGTAACTTTTCCGTAAAATACGAAAAGGGGGGTGAACTTAGTAATTCGGGTGCGCTTAAAAATCTTCTTCATTAAGTCTCTGGGCGGCAAGCACCTCTCTTTTTCCCTATAAATAGGGGAGGAGGGCTGTTTCAAAAAATACTCATCACCCGTTAGCTATGCATTTCGGCTATTTTGGGCAAAAAACACGTTTTCGTGAAGAAAAATTGAGTCGAAGTGCTTCTGTAACGCTTCCGTAAGCGATTATGTGGAAATTCTTCATTGTTCATCACTATTCTTTGTTCGTTCTTCAGTCTACAACCGGTAAGTTCCCGAAATCGAATCTTTCAATTCATTCTATGCACCCTTAATGGTCCCTACTTGTTTTGTGTACTTTCACTTTAATTTCGCTTACTTTCAGTTTTCTTTTCTTCCGTTTTTAACGTGCTTTAACCGTTTATTTAAGTCGTTTTCTCACCTAATAAATGATAAAATGAATTTCAACCGATCATTTGCGTTGTAATCTCGTTTAATCACTGTTAAAACAAAATCTAACCGATCATTCACACTGTAATCTCGGTTAAACCAAAAAAGGCAAAATAATAATAAAATAATCAAAATATCTTTGAATAAAATAATCAAAAAAATCAATCGGACGTTTTTCTTTGGAAGTTTCCTTGGATCAATTGACTAATAACCAAAGTGAAACTAAGGCTAAAATCAACTCAGAAATCAAGCTTTGTCCGCAAAAAATCACTAAAAACCGTTTTAAGGTCCAACGCCTTAAACGATCCTCTTTGCTTTTAACTGTTAACATGGACCGTTCAAAAGCATAAAATCAACATGTAACTTTACCGCTTTTGCGAGAAGTACGTAGGTCTGATTTCCTCTTCGATGGAGGATACGTAGGAGCAAAAGTCCCGCTTTTGTCGACCTCGTGAGATGGTTAGAGGTCCAACGCCTTAGCTTTCTCACTAAGTAAAATGGATCATTTTAAGGTCCAACGCCTTAAATGACCCCCTTCCAAGTAAAAAGAATCACTTGATTCACCCCTTTTGAAAGAACTACGTAGGTCTGATTTCCTTATCACAATTGAGGAATACGTAGGAGCAAGGGAAACACCCTTGTCGACCACAAAAAGATAAAAAATAAAAAAGGCATAAAAACGTAAAAAAGGGAAAATAAAAAAATTTGAAGACATCTTTGCACACTCGATTAAAGGCTGTCGTCCTTTGTGACAGATGCGTGGGGTGCTAATACCTTCCCCATGCGTAAATACAACTCCCGAACATTTCACACTTAAAGTTCATAGACCACACCTTTCCAGTTTTTCCAACGTTTTCCTCGAATAAACGTTGGTGGCGACTCCACGCATCTTCCTCCCATGGAAGACGCACCCGTGAGCCCTCGCGTCGCCCTCCCGTCGAAGGGTAGGTTGCGACAGTAATTTACTAACTACAAAATGCATTTTTTGTTTCTCGGGATGAATTTGATATTCTTGAAGCATTCGATTTAAGGATGAAGAAGAAAATACTTCAGACTGTAGGTGAGCGGTGTAAACAGTTTAAGTTAGATTTGACGCTGAAATGGGCACTTATAGACGACAAAGAGGGCGATGATGATACAGTATGTGAAAAGTACGACATTAGGAATGAGAAGTGGAACCAGTTTTGTCAGAGCCGTAAAGACCCTTCGTGGGAGGTAACTTTGTCATATTCTTTGTTTTAAACTTTATATTTACATATTATTGTCAAACGTAATAAGTTAGGCTAATGTGTAATTTTTGCAAGATGTTCGAAAGAAGGCGCAAGCCATTCAGAAATAAAACATTGTTCCTCACGTGTTGTCTCGTGGGGGTTATGAATATCTAGAAAAAAAAAAGTTGATGAAGGACAAGAAGAAGAAATGATTGGAGGAAGCAGCCCAATTTGGGAGCACTGACACCACCATTGATCCTCCATTTCCCATTAGACGACACATGCAATGGAAGATGGCCTGCACAAATAAAACTAGTCAAATGACGTTCGAGGCAGTAAAAGAAATTGCAGATAGGATTGTAAGTCACTTTCATTTGCCAGTGGTTATTTTTTATAATAATTGGTGGATGAGTAAACCAATTTTGTTTCGTCTGTTAACTATGGGATTCCTTGGAGGAGTAGGCCTCACAGGGAAGCTTTGTCGCTCATGGTTGCCAGGATGTACTGACTTCTACCATTGGGCGACCAGAACACCTTGGTTGTATTCGTGCTGCTGGAGTCGGTATCATGATCAAACAATACTTTGAACCAGTTCCAAGGACCTCCTGCACGTCTTCATCCATGACTCCCGAAGACCTGGAGCAACTGACACAAGAAATCAGGGACCAGTTGGAGGAGTCGATCATAGAAAAAGTGACTCGACAACTAATGTTGTCTTTCAACCAGATGCAGTCATAGATGCAATCACAGGGACTCGCACTGCCTCTTGAGCCCGAGGTTGGTTCTTCTACTGCTCGTGTCAACACAAAGGAAGTTAAATTGATCCCTCAGGGCAGGACCCAGACATGGGTGAGTCAGAGAAATGTGGATTGTACGTCGATGAAAATCCTTCCTACCTGGTTGCCCTTGGAAGACTTTATGAAGGGTCGAACATCATTCAAAACATCCCTTTGGGCAATGATCAAGTTAAGGTCGGTATTGAGGAAGTTCAAGATGCTGATGCTCGCAATCTTGTACCCACTGAAGAGGTTTAGTTAGTGGGGTAGACATTTAACACCTTCCTTGCTTGGTCGACATATCTTGTAAAGCATTTGTCAGAACAAGTATTTCATTTTGTTGTTTTTAAGATTTATTAAAAAAAGGATTTGTTACAATTAAAGTGTTCACTATCATTCACTTATGTTTATTAACTGTGTAGGATAAACAGAGAGCTGAGGAATCATAAACTTATATTAAGAACTAGATGCAGAATTCAAAGAGAGATGTGTACCTAAGAGCTTACTTGAATGAGTAAGTTAAACTGAACATTTAAATAATATATGCACTATAATAACTTAATGTTCTCCAGTGCAGTGCACATTGACAAATGGGCATTATATGTCCTAAGGACAATGTTGTCATCTGGTTTTGTTCCTTGCACAATAGGTCTGAAGACTACTTTAAAGGAATTATTAAGAGGTCATTTGTATATTGTAATACATTTACATTATCATTAGTCATGAACATCAATATTTTAATTGTATAATACGCATGCATGTTTCTATTAAACAACATTTTGAAAGGATTCGACGATAGTTAACAAAGTAAATTCAAGCCTGCTGCTAGAGGGATTGTAGTTAAAGTAAGTGATTTAAACAATGTTTTTTGCCTTAAAAATTAAATTTTATTACTTTGTACACTAATTTTCGGTTAACTTTGAATATCTAAATATCTTATTCAATTTAGTCAAATAAGCAAAAAGGAAGCACTAAGTGTGGGTACTAGGTAATGCATTGGATGTCAACGATAGTCTTAGGAAGTTTCAAGGAGAATTGGGAAATGGTAATTGTTTACTTCAAAAGTAATTCAATTTGTTATATTTTTATTATTTATACATATTAAATTCTACTTTATTATATCATGCAGTATTTTAATGATCCAAGACCATTGAAACCGGAGAGAATGAAGACACTCATGTTTAGTGGGCAAGATATTATCAAAAAGTTAAAAATGAAACACAAGATGTTTATGTAATTTTAGAATTGTAGAGTTTTCTTAATTTAGATTTGTTACAATTCATTTTATGTATTGAATTTAATTACTTTAAATATTATTTTTAATTCTTAGTAAATATTCAACTTTTATGGACTTTTTGCTAAAAAACTGTTTGAAAACTATCTGGATTGGTTCTAATTTTCAATTTGCAGGTTAATTTGTGATAATTAAAAAAACAGACAGCATATTTAAAAAATCCAAAAAATAACATCGGTTATCATAAAAACCGATATTGGGGAGTACAAAACAACATCGGTTTTTTCAAAAAACCAATTTTGTGGATCAAACTTAACATCGATTTTTAGTAAAACCGATGTTTTTTGTACATATTTTACATTTTTTTGTTATTTGGGTAAATAGTCACTTTTGTCCCTGAATGTGTAATTCGTTGACAAATGTATCCCTGAAATATGAAAATACAAAATGTAGTCCCCGAAGTGCGAAAAATATATTCGACTGTTAACTTTCATCTATCACTGTTGATAAAATAGCCTACGTGGTATAAAAGGATGAATATGTCATTGAAATGATTGTCAACGTGGTCATGTCTAATTGCCAACATATGGGCATATTTGTCATATAATATTTTTTGACTTTTCATCTTCTCACTCCGTTGACAAATGCGTCCCTGAAGGATAAAAATATGAAATTTAGTCCCCGAAAGTGTAAAAAGTGTAATAAATATATTCGGATGTTAATAGTAGATTGTGACTCATTATTATAATTTGCAAAATTTTATAATGATGGCCACAAATTTTTTTTAACAAACTCGTAAATTAAATTGAGTCTAAAAGAAAAAAAATACTCATTTTATAAAATCATAAATAATTTTTTTATATTCACATTCTTGATGAAAGGTTCAAGTAAAAAAAAATGCTTATAGTAAAGCATTATAGTTAAATTAGATCCATGAATAATTTTTAGGGAAAATTGTAATTGCAATGACAATTTTAATTTGTAAAAAAACTCACCTCCTTTGGAATGATTTTTTTTAAGGTTATGATTTTTTAAATGATCTGTCAATAAAAAATAATTGTGTATGATTTAAAAAATTAATTTAAAAATCAACAATCTTTTATTATAATTTGTAATTTGATGTCATTGCATATACTAATAGATATTCATATTTTATTATGAAAAATTTATAATAAAAACAATTAAATAAATAGTGTTTGATTAAACAGAAACAATGATTTTCTTATTGTTTTACAGTAAAATTTATTTTTCTTTTTTTCTGTGTTGATAGCATTTATTTAAGAGTTAACAATCAAAGGATTTATTTTTTTTTAGTTGAAGAAAAGTAGGAAGAATTCTCCAAAGCAATAAAAATTCACTTCCATTGATAATATTTTATGCATGTCTCAATTGTTGATGAAACTTAAAAATTATATAATGAAAACAGAAATTTACCAGTGTGATATAGCTCTCCCAAAATTTTGTCGTAATCATTATAAATTTTTCAAAATTATAATAATTAGTCACAATCTACTATTAACATCCGGATATATTTGTCGCACTTTTTACACTTTCAGAAACTAAATTTTTTACTTTTACCTTTTAGGGACACATTTGTCAGCAGAATGGGAAGACAAAAGTCAAAAAAATATTATATGACAAATATGTTCCTATGCTGGCAATTAGAGATGGTCACGTTGACAATCATTTCAGTGACAAATTTGTTCCTTTGTGCCAAATATGCTATTTTATTAACAGTAGCGGATGGAAGTTAACAGTCAGATATATTTGTCGCATTTTTTATTCTTTTGAGGACTAAATTTTATATTTTTATTTTTCAGGGACGCATTTGTCAACGAATTACATATTCAGGGTCAAAAGTGACTATTTACCCTTGCTATTTCTTACTATACAAAATTGGTTTTTTATAAAATCGATGTTGTGGGGTTTATCTTAACATCAGCTTTACTAAAATCGATGTTAATGTTGTTACTTTTAACGTCGGTAGTTTCAACATCGGTTAATAACCGATGTTGAAAGTTCTTAATAACCGATGTTGAAATTTCTTAATAACTGATGTTAAAAACTTATTTTATAGTAATGTGATTTTTATGCCAAGAGCTTTTGATTTTATGAGCACCTTTGTACATTTTTCTAACAAATTTCATTTGTTAATAAAATTTGTTTTTATAAGAAAAATATTATTTTGTTGTTTTTTTATAAATATTAATTCTTGAAGGATGTGAGTTTTTAGTATTTACTAATTTATTTCTCAATCATAAGAAAAGCGTGATACAGTGAATATAACTTCAATAACTAAAGGAAAAAAAAGAGAAGATAAAAATGGGTAATGGGAGCAAAACATTATGCCCTTAGATATGGAAAACACCATAATTAGGTAGACACATAATGCAATTTCTTCAAATAAAATGTCTAAATTATCTTTTTAGTTTTAAATTTTTTATTTTTAGTTCCTAAATTTTTTATCTTTTTTTTAGTCCCTTCACTTTTTTTCGTCCTTACTTTTAGTCCTTTAAAAGGATTAAAAATTAGGACATAAAAAAAATTGAAGGACCAAAAATAGATAAAAAAAAATATTGATGACTAATAATAAAAATTATAAAGATTTAATAAATTAAAATATAGTAAACTCAAAATTAAAATATGAAAATATGAAAATATGATTTGCATTAAATACTCCATTTGATGCGCGCTAACATGTTGCTAAATGCTAATATATACCAAGTCCATGGCATCAAAGAAAGTAGTAATAGATTATGTAGATAAATTAAATATTATTCTTGATAAATAAGAAATCAATTTGGAAATTAATCTTAAAATATTTGATAAGAATAAGTAATACAACAATATCCTTGTGTATCACACGGATCCTAATGTAGTTGTAGTAATGTTATTTTCTCATGTAATAAATATATTCAATTTCTTATTTTTAAAATGTAATAAATTATTTTAATTTACAAAGAAAATTTTTAAATATGATTTGCATATTTAAATATAGTAGAGCATGAAGACTTATGAAGATCTTTTGTATTGTGCCCTTTATGTTTTTGAAGATGAGTTATCTTGCAATTTGTAATAAGCTCTTTTGATTATGAACTCTAGTCTAAGCTAGGATGTATGATTTTATGCTTTATATGCTTGAATGTGTTTCATGCATCTTAGGCTAGAATATGCATTTCAGTTTTCTCATAATGAACATATTAAAGATCCATGGATTAGTATGTTTGAGGATTGAACTTGTTCAATAAATGCTTTCAAATTGGTTAAACTTTTCAATCCAATAACATAATAATCGATTATATGATAAAATAATCAGTTATCTCGAGAACACTATTTTTTAGAATTGGAAATGGCCTGCTGATTATCTATTATCACTAGTAGATAATCGATTATTTAGCCCTAAATAAAAACATAAAGAACATGGTTTCAAAAATAATCAATTAATATATGAAAATTTAATCGATTATTTGTTCTTCAGGATACCCAAGTGATACAATGAACAAATTAATCAATTATCTCAAACACATAATCGGTTGTTTTAGTTTTGCTCTATAAAAATGAGATTTTCTTAGGAACTCTGTGTGTGACAACCATTTTCTCATACTTTCCCTTCATTTTCCCCCAATGAGAAAGCTCAAAAACATTGAGTGTCATCACACTACTTCGATCCGTTGATGCAAAATATTTTCTTACCTTAAGAATCTCTGTATCTTTGTCATGGAATCATGAAGAGAAACTGGTCTTGCATTAGAAAGTCCATTAACTCTCATATCTTCCACTAATCAAGTGAATTCTTTTCATAAATTATGCATTGTAGTTTTGGATCTTGAGTAGGTTTCTCTAGGTGTTGTGCATATAGAAGGTTTCATATGCACGTGAGATTGTATGTAAAACTCAAAATTGTTAATGGATAGATGAAATTAGCTAAGGTTGTTTTCAATCAAACAAGATGTAGATTTCATTTGAAATTGAACCAATATAAATCTCTTGAGTAATTTTCTCTAATCCTCAACTCTTTACCTTCTTGTACATGGTTCTTTGAGTTCAAAACTATGATTTGTTTTTAATCATTAAATTGACCTAAAAAAGTAAACCTAAGAACATAAGGTAATTTGACATAGCAACTCAACTAAATCAATGAAAGATCAAGGATAAAAGGTGATCTTGCAAAAAGTATAAATATTTTTGGCTTAATTAAGTTTTTCATACCTGGAATATAGTCATTTTTCAAAAAACTATCTAACATTCATTTTTTCCCCCTAGATACCTGGAAAATTTTTACGTTTCATTTTAGTACCAGCCGTTAGGCTGCATCCGTTAAGTAATGACATGGCAGATAGAGTGTCATGTCATCATGCCTAGTCACTAACCATGTAAGCTCAGGCCTCTCCACATCATTAGGCCCAAACCCTTGTTCGCTAGGGCCATACCATCCTGGTCCACTCCCGCTCCGAGCACTCCCTTGCGACCCAACAACTCGGCCTCCCCTTCTTCCTAAACCCCCCATGACCTCTACGAGGAACACCCCGAAGTGATTCTCTTATGCCCCTCTATCATCTCCACCCAGCGCGTGCTCCTCACTCTCCCCCTCCAGCGCTTAAAATGCAGTACACTCTTTGTCGAGGTGCTTCCCATCAAAGAATTCCCCAAAAACCTCCTTCTCCACGCGCTCCCATCCGATTTCGATGTTCATTGAACCCACCCCATGTTCAGCCCACAGAGCACCCCCTACGCATGGACTAGCCTCTCATTTGTCTATGATTCTCTTCTGCCCTTTGCATTATGTTATGTGTATGCTTGTGCGCATGTGCAAACTCATTTATTTTGTGTTTGTGTTGTAACTTGTAAAATGAGTTGTTTGGGTATATTGAAGTTGATTTCTGTTGTTTGCATTATATGTGGTATGTATAGGATAATGCAACTGCTTTAAAGATGCAGCTTGATCAGAAAAAGAATGTTGTTGATGATCTTATGTCCAAAACACAGATTGGTTGCATCTTTTTTGTTAACTTTTGCACTGGTGGCCATTCCATAACTTTCCAGACATAATACCAAAACTCGGTTATTGACCACTTACTATCTTTTATTAGTTTAATTTATTTTCAATTCAAATTGAATGAGAAGGAGGAAAATGTAGAAATGTGAGGTAGTTAGAAAGCTTGAATGGGAGAGAGTAAAAAAAATAAGAAAAGAAATAGGGAAGTGGAGTGAATTAAGGGAAAGAATTGAAATCAATAGTGGTAAGAGCATGTTGTCATTTGATGAACTTCAATCAATTTACAATTTACAATTATATTATTTACATGTAAATAAATTTTAAATTTTGAATGGTGGAAGTGAAAGAGATGTGGTTCCTAAAGTAGTAAACCATTTTATTTTTTTTATTCATCTAATAAGCTCTATATTGTAGTATAGGCATGTGATTTTTTTTTTATCTTGGTTCATGAAAATTTTTTGACTGTTTAAGCTACTACTGTTTTGACACTACTGCAAAAATACTATTTAATGACAGTTAAATAGGGCTTTCAATGATGGTTTTAGACCGTCGTCGTAGTCAACATCATTGAAAGTAAAACATCATTAACGACGGTTTTGTAAAACACCATCGTTAAAAATGCAAGCTTTTTAAGACAGTTCATATACAGCAACTGTCTTAAAAACCGTCTTAGAAAACCTGTTTTCTAAGACGGTTGTTATATAAGAACCATCTTAGAAGATAGACTTTGTAAGACGATTCTTATAAGAACCGTCTTAGAAAATGTACCTTCTAAGACGGTTTTTATGTAATAACCGTCTTAGAAGGTCACTTTCAAAAGCATACCTCATGGTTCTACTTTAACCAAGACCAAGCCACAAACATGATCTTAATTACCTCAAGTAATATTATCTTGGCAAATGAAAATCATAATATAATATCTCAAAAATGACAACAATAAATTATAAATAAAAGCAATGCATGGTACAGTGTACAAATTATAATATAAAGACTAAGGAACTAATTAATAAATAATTAGAATAAAACTAGTATACGAATACTCTCAGAATTTTTCTACTACTATACACTATCAACTAAATAATCATGTGCAGTTCAAATAATTAGAATACACATAAATGAGCAGTTCAAATCATCATGTGTTGTGGACTCATATACGTTCCTTCTACTGCTATGCACTATCAACTAAAAGATAGAGAAATTGAAAAAGAATGAAAAAGACACTAAAATAATACCCATGGCAAAAAGTATCTCATAGACCTTTTCATTTGTTATTATGCAACTAGCAGATACTACTATATCATCTGTTGGCTCATCAAATCAAATCAAAATTGATATATATATTTTTAACATTATGTGAATAATAATAACAATAATACAGGTAAAATAGGTTCAGTTATTTTCGTATCTGGCCTAGCCCATTTGGTTTGTTTAGCCAAAACAACATTTTATTTTAATTTTAACAAAAACTAATAACTAAAATAATATATTATTTTATTAGATAATTTTATGAAACATAAGGTTATATCTAGATGTCAAATAAACAAGAGTTCTCTGCCTCATATCTTCGATTATGATTTGGGTCAAAACAAACGACTATGCAATCAAAGTTCTATCTAGATCAAGGTTGTCAAAATATTAAGTGGCCTTCTAATCTTTAATTAACTTGTGTCATATTAATGTGTTCTCGTTATACATTATTTTTTAAATCTATTAATTGGTATTTTTTGTATCACTATATAATTAATGTGAAGTATGCACTAAGTTTGTTGATGATTAATTGTATTTTAATCCAATAACATTATTTAATTTGTTTAAAGTAAATAATTTTTAGCTATAATTGTCCTACAAATTCATTAAGAAGCCAAATGTACAGGTTAGACAAGAAGTTGAATCTACAAAAAAATTAGTTTTCAATAATTGCTTAGTCACAAGCTGAAACAATTAATGGAGGAAAGAATGTAGATGCAATTGGCTTTGATGTTTTGATGATGATCATGATTATGTGTTGCAATTAATGCAAAGGGGCTTTTCAAGATTAAAATTCAAGACAATACTTCAAGATTACAAGGCACAACATCAAGATGATCACTAGAATATTAGGAAGGGAATTCCTAATTGAATTAGCAAAGGTTTGGCCAAGTGATTTAAAATAAAAAGTGTTTTTCAAAGGTTTTACTCTCTGGTAATCGATTACCAGAGGATGTAATCGATTACCAGTGGCCAAATACGTTTTATAACAGCTATAAAAATTTGAATTCGAAATTTTAAAAGCTGTAATCGATTACACAATTACTGTAATCGATTACCAGACAGGAATTTCAGAAAAATAATTTCAAGAGTCACAACTTTTCAAAGGCTTTACTCATGACCACCAATGGTCTATATATATGTGACTTAAACACGAAATTGCTTAGAGATTTTCAGAACAACAAAGTGTTTATCCTCTCAAAAAGCAATTTCATTTTATCCTCTTAAAGAATTCCTTGGCCAACTTGATTGCAATTCATTAAGGAATTAATTGAGTGCTCAATCTGTAAAATCCATCTCTTTCTAGAGAGATTTGTTCCTCTTCTTCTTCTCATTCTCTAAGGGATTAAGAGACTGTGAGTCTCTTGTTGTAAAGAATCTCTAAACACAAAGGAAGGGTTGTCCTTGTGTGTTTAGAACTTGTAAAAGGAATTTACAAGTTAGTGGAACTCTCAAGCGGGTTGCTTGGGGACTGGACGTAGGCACAAGGGTGTGGCCGAACCAGTATAAAACTGAGTTTGCATTTTCTCTTCCCTTAATCTCCTTTATTTATTATTGCTTTATATTCATAATTCAAGTTGCTTCATTTGAATTAATATTTAAGAAGATTGTCATTAAGGGAATTCATAACTTAAGTAAAAAGTAAGATAGATTTTTAATTAGGAGAAAAGTTTGGAATATCTTAATTCAACCCCCCCTTCTTAAGATATCTGAGGCCACTTGTCTAACAAGTGGTATCAGAGCTTCATTCTTGTACAAAGTTTAGAAGCTTCAAGAAAAAGATGGCCTCAGCAAACTCCTTATTTCCAGAAGGGAATTCTATCAATAGACCTCCAATCTTTAATGGAGAGGGTTACCACTACTGGAAAACCCGAATGCAAATTTTTATCGAGGCAATAGATCTAAATATCTGGGAAGCCATAGAAATAGGGCCTTATA
The DNA here is from genome assembly GCF_000004515.6 of Glycine max. Taxonomy (NCBI): domain Eukaryota; kingdom Viridiplantae; phylum Streptophyta; class Magnoliopsida; order Fabales; family Fabaceae; genus Glycine; species Glycine max. Next base: position 7,839,180 of record NC_038256.2, on the reverse strand, counting down.
TACCCACCACAGTAGAAAGAGTTTCAATAGATGGTAGTTCATCAAGTGAAAGCATAACCATAGAAAAACCTAGAGATAGATGGTCTGAAGAGGATAGAAAACGAGTACAATACAACCTAAAAGCCAAAAACATAATAACATCTGCCCTAGGAATGGATGAATATTTCAGAGTTTCAAATTGCAAGAGTGCTAAGGAAATGTGGGACACTCTTCGATTAACACATGAAGGAACTACAGATGTTAAAAGATCTAGGATAAATGCACTAACTCATGAGTATGAATTATTTAGAATGAATACAAATGAAAATATTCAGAGTATGCAAAAGAGATTTACACATATAGTAAATCATCTAGCAGCCTTAGGCAAAGAATTTCAAAATGAAGATCTTATAAACAAGGTGCTAAGATGTTTAAGTAGAGAATGGCAACCCAAAGTAACGGCTATTTCTGAATCAAGAGATTTGTCTAACATGTCTCTTGCCACTTTATTTGGTAAGTTGCAGGAACATGAGATGGAACTATTGAGATTGCACCAAAATGAAGAAAATGACAAGAAAAAGAAAGGAATTGCTCTTAAAGCATCATCCTCAATTCAAGAAGAAAGTGATCAGGATAATGATGCAGATGATGATGATGATCTAAGTTTCTTTGTAAAAAGATTCAACAAATTTCTTAAAGTAAGAGGAAATCAGAGGCGACCAAATTTTAAATCAAAGAGAAGGACAGAAAATTCATCCTCTACTCTAAAATGCTTTGAATGCAATCAACCTGGACATCTGAGGGTTGATTGTCCCATCTTCAAGAAAAAGATGGAAAAATCTGAAAAGAAAAATCATAGTGAGAAGAAACCAAAGAAAGCATACATCACATGGGATGAAAATGATTTGGAATCCTCTGATGATTCTGAAAATGAAGAGATAAATCTTTGCCTTATGGCAAAAAGTTACGAAAGTGATGAAGAGGTAACATCTTCAAACAACTTATCTATTTCTTTTGATGAATTGCAAGATGCATTTGCTGATTTGCATAAAGAATCAATTAAACTTGCAAAATTAGTTTCATCATCAAAGAAAACAATTTCAAATTTAGAAAATGAAATTTCAAAATTAAACAAAGAATTAGATCTTCTTAGAAATGAAGTTTCAATCTCTAAAACAAATGAAAAAGTTAATATCTCCACTATTAATGACAAGAAAATAACAGATTCTTGTAGTTGTTGTGATAAATATGTAAAAGAAATTAAAGAGTTAAAAAATTCTCTTGCAAAATTTTCATATAGTAGAAATAATTTAGATGTTATATTAAGTAAACAAAGATATGTGTCAAATAAAAATGGACTAGGGTATAAATCTGAAAAACTACAAAAGGTTTATAAAAACTTTTCCACTTCCACACAAAAATGTAATTCTAATTCCATCACTTGTTTTTACTGTGGAAGAAGAGGACATGGCATATCAACTTGCTACTTCAAGAAAAATTACAGTAATATTAAAATGATATGGGTCCCAAAAGGATCCTCAGTTTATACTAACATGCAAGGACCCAATAAAATTTGGGTACCTAAGTCAAAAACTTGATTATGCAGGTATCTTTGAGAAAGAAGTGGTACATAGATAGCGGATGCTCAAAACATATGACTGGAGATGCATCAAATTTTACACACATATCTCCAAAGAAAAGCGGGCATGTAACATATGGTGATAACAACAAAGGTAGAATTCTTGGAGTGGGTAAAATAGGTACAAATTCTTCAAACTCCATTGAAAATGTTCTACTTGTTGAAGGTCTTAAGCATAGCCTGCTTAGCGTTAGTCAACTATGTGACAAAGGCTATCTAGTATCATTTGATTCTCAGAAATGTCTTATAGAACATAAGCATGACATTAATATAAAGCATGTAGGACATAGAGTCAATAATGTTTACATGATAGACTTAAGCATAAAACAAGAAAACAATCATTGCTTTCTTAGTAAAGATGATGATCCATGGTTATGGCATAAAAGAATTGCTCACATAAACATGGATCACTTAAATAAATTAATTTCAAAAGATTTAGTAGTTGGTCTGCCTAAATTGAAATTTGAAAAAGATAAATTATGCGATGCATGTCAAAAGGGCAAGCAAACAAGAGTCTCATTCAAATCTAAAAATGTTGTTTCAACCACTCGACCATTACAGTTATTGCATATGGATCTATTTGGTCCATCTAGAACCATGAGTTTTGGAGGAAATTACTATGCTTTAGTTATAGTTGATGATTTCTCTAGATATACTTGGACATTATTTATTACACATAAAAGTGATTCATTCCATGCATTTAGGAAACTTGCTAAAGTCATACAAAACAAGAAAAATCTCAAGATTGCATCCATTAGAAGTGATCATGGGGGTGAATTTGAAAATAAAGATTTTGAATTATTTTGTGATGAACATGGTATTGAACATAATTTTTCTGCACCAAGAACTCCTCAACAAAATGGAGTTGTTGAGAGGAAAAATAGGTCATTGGAAGAAATTGCAAGAACTTTATTAAATGATACTTCTCTTCCAAAGTATTTTTGGGCTGAAGCTGTCAATACTGCATGTTACATCATGAATAGAGCCTTGATAAGACCTATTTTAAAGAAAACCCCATATGAGTTATTTAACGGTAGAAAACCTAATATTTCTCATCTACATGTTTTTGGTTGCAAGTGCTTTGTACTTAATAATGGTAAAGATAATCTAGGAAAATTCGATGCAAAATCTGATGAAGGCATTTTTCTTGGATATTCTTTACAAAGCAAAGCATATAGAATATATAATAAGAGAACTATGAATATAGAGGAATCCATTCATGTTACCTTTGATGAATCTAATGCTATATTGTCAACAAAGGATATGCTAGATGACATTGCAGATTCTTTAGAACATATGAACATTCATGAAAAAGATTCCAAAGGAAATGACAAAGGAAACAATGAAGATCCTCCAGAAGAAGGCAAATCCAATGATGTACTCCCAAGAGAATGGAAAACTTCAAGAGATCATCCCCTCGACAATATTATTGGTGATATCTCAAAAGGGGTAACAACTAGACATTCTCTTAAAGATTTATGCAATAATATGGCTTTTGTATCTATGATTGAACCTAAAAATATAAAGGAAGCCATAGTAGATGATAATTGGATCATTGCCATGCAAGAAGAACTAAACCAATTTGAAAGAAACAATGTATGGAAATTAGTAGAAAAACCTGAAAATTATCCTGTCATTGGAACAAAATGGGTTTTTAGAAATAAATTAGATGAACATGGGATAATTATTAGAAATAAAGCTAGATTAGTAGCAAAAGGGTATAATCAAGAAGAGGGGATAGACTATGAAGAAACATATGCTCCTGTTGCAAGATTAGAAGCCATTAGAATGCTTTTGGCATATGCATCCATAATGAACTTTAAACTTTATCAAATGGATGTTAAGAGTGCCTTTTTAAATGGCTTAATTCAAGAAGAGGTATATGTTGAACAACCCCCTGGTTTTGAAATTTCTGATAAACCAAACCATGTTTATAAATTACAAAAGGCTCTTTATGGTTTGAAACAAGCCCCTAGGGCATGGTATGAACGATTAAGTAATTTTCTTCTTGAAAAAGAATTCTCCAGAGGTAAAGTGGATACCACATTATTCATAAAGAGAAAGCTTAATGATATTTTGTTGGTTCAAATATATGTTGATGATATAATTTTTGGATCCACTAATGATTCATTGTGCAAGGAGTTTTCCCTTGATATGCAAAGTGAATTTGAAATGTCAATGATGGGAGAACTAAAGTACTTTCTGGGATTACAAATCAAGCAAACTCAAGAAGGTATATTCATCAATCAATCCAAATACTGCAAGGAATTGATCAAAAGATTTGGGATGGATAGTGCAAAACACATGTCTACACCGATGAGCACTAATTGTTACTTAGATAAAGATGAATCTGGTCAGTCTATAGACATAAAACAATATCGAGGTATGATCGGATCTCTTCTTTATTTATCTGCTAGTAGACCTGATATTATGTTTAGTGTATGCATGTGTGCTAGGTTTCAATCCAACCCCAAACAATCACATCTAAGTGCAGTAAAGAGAATCATGAGATATCTATTAGGAACAATCAATTTAGGATTATGGTATCCTAAGAATTCAACATGTAACTTAATAGGATATTCTGATTCTGATTTTGCCGGATCTAAAACTGATAGAAAAAGTACAAGTGGAACTTGTCAATTTATTGGATCGGCTCTTGTCTCATGGCATAGTAAGAAACAAAATAGTGTTGCTTTATCTACTGCTGAAGCGGAGTATATCTCTGCCGGTAGTTGTTGTGCACAAATTTTATGGATGAAGCAACAATTATCTGACTATGGCATCATTCTTGATCGCATACCTATTAAGTGTGATAATACTAGTGCCATAAATCTATCCAAAAACCCAGTTCAACATTCAAGAACTAAACATATAGAGATTAGACATCACTTTCTTAGAGATCATGTCTTAAAGGGAGATTGTGTTTTAGAATTTGTTGATACTAAGAATCAACTTGCTGATATTTTCACTAAACCTCTCCCCAAGGAAGTGTTTTTCTCTATTAGAAGAGAATTAGGTCTCTTAGATGTAAGAGATTTAGAAAAATAGGAATTGATTGATTGGTTGATTGATTGATTGATTTACTTTTTACCTTTTGATTGTAGATTATTTTGTTTGATCTTGTTTGAATTCTTGTTTTTGTGATAGAATTTATGATTTCTTGTGTATATAGCAATTGAATGATTGAATTTAGTGTATTAGTAGTGAAAATTAGTCATATAGGATGTATTTGAGCATAAATATAGATATTCTCTTAGAAACTAGCCTAGGATAGGCTCTGGTAATCGATTACCATCCAGTGTAATCGATTACACATGAACAGGCAGCCTGTAATCGATTACAACATCCTGTAATCGATTACCAGAAGGCTTATTGGGCATGTAATCGATTACCAATACCTGTAATCGATTACAATGCGTCATCTTCTATAAATACTCACGAAATCGGAGCTCGTGCGCAGCCAAAGCTTCCTCCACGTTTTCCTCCATACCTAGAACTTCAAACCTTCGATTCTCACTCGATTCTTCACCAAATCACGTCCCGTAAAGCCCAATCTTCCTCTTTTTCACTCCTCTTTCACTTCCACCGATCAAAATCCAGAAAAACTTCATCAAATGGCAGAGCCATCAAAGAAGAGAAAGGGATCATCTTCCACCGCCACCGCTGCTGCCCATCGCCGTCACGGCCCATCCGGAGCACCCACAGCACCTATTCCTCCTTCTTTGTCATCTCCAAGATCATCAACATTGTTTTCATCCGATGATCAACGTCTACGGTACCTTTCTCAGTTTTCTTCTAGAATAATCTTAGACCCTAAGTACCTAGACGTAGAGTTCTTTAATGATGAAACGTTTGATTGCTATCAAGTGTTTCAAAATTCTGGTCTTGTTGATTTCATGACATTTAAATTGCCATATTATCCTGAACTTGTAAAGGTCTTCTACTGCAATTTAAAAATTCAGGATGGTATTATTATGTCTGAGGTGCATGGTACTTCTATGGTCATTGATCAGTCACTTTTCTTTTCTTTGACTCATTTACCCAGTCAAGGTGCACCTTTTGAGGGCACCATTGTTGATGACTGGAAATTCGATTATTCGAGTCATGATGCTCGTCGCATGGTCTGCAATGATCAAGCTGACATGACCGGTAGATTGTTGGCCGGGTCATTAACTTTTGATAATCGCATCATGCATTATATCATTGTTAGAATTTTGCTTCCTCGGTCTTCAAATTTAGCACAAGCCTCTGAGGAGGATTTGATTCTTATGTGGGCTTTTTTAACCGGTCGTCAGATCGACTGGGCCCATTTGGTTCGGTACCGAATGCATAAGGCATTACGGGCCAATGCACCTCTTCCTTATCCACATTTGATTACTCTATTTTTGCGTCATTTTCAAATTCCGCTTGATGATGAACCCTTTGTTCAAGTCAAGCGTTCCTTTGCAATTGGTGCTGGTGCAGTGACCTCCTTTGGGTATCGTAAAGATCGGAATGGACAATGGCTGAAGAAGGATGCACTCCCTCCTCAAGATGAACGTACTCCTTCACCTCCTCCTCAACGTGAGGATTCCGCACTCATGAATGAAGTCCTCTCCGAATTACGGGGTCTTCGTTCGTATGTTGGTGACCGCTTTGACTCGTTAGATTCACGCTTTGCTGGTATGGACATTCGTCTTACACAGCTTGAAGAGGATGTCGGATACATTCGTCAGAGTTTCGATCTTCCACCACCTCCTCCGTCTTCTTAGCTTTTAGATTCTGATTATTTATCTTTTATAAACCGTGTATTTTGGCTTTTAGTTTCTTAGAATTTACATTATTATGCTAAGTACTTTGCTTATTTATCTTGTGGATTTTAAATTTCAGTCTTGGATGTTTTGTGGTTGTTGACATTTTCAGTTATTTGGATTCTGGTTTGATTATTTCTTGTTTGTGAGTTTGGCTTATTGTATTTAATACTCTGATGCTTATATCTTGCTACTCCATTGTTATAACTGTGTTGATTTCCGGGTTCTTTGGCTTTTTGATGTTGCCAAAGGGGGAGAAAAAGGTTGTAGCAAAAGCTTAAGAAAAAGCTTAACAAACTTAGAAATCAAGTGATCATGTATTCCGAAATATAGGGGGAGAAAACGGATGCACCTTTTATCTATATACAATTGTTTGTTGCTTGCTTGAATCTTGATTTTAGGTATTGTATTGTCATCATCAAAAAGGGGGAGATTGTAGATGCAATTGGCTTTGATGTTTTGATGATGATCATGATTATGTGTTGCAATTAATGCAAAGGGGCTTTTCAAGATTAAAATTCAAGACAATACTTCAAGATTACAAGGCACAACATCAAGATGATCACTAGAATATTAGGAAGGGAATTCCTAATTGAATTAGCAAAGGTTTGGCCAAGTGATTTAAAATAAAAAGTGTTTTTCAAAGGTTTTACTCTCTGGTAATCGATTACCAGAGGATGTAATCGATTACCAGTGGCCAAATACGTTTTATAACAGCTATAAAAATTTGAATTCGAAATTTTAAAAGCTGTAATCGATTACACAATTTTGGTAATCGATTACCAGCAGTTAGTAAACGTTTTAATTCAAATTTTAAAAGCTGTAATCGATTACACAATTACTGTAATCGATTACCAGACAGGAATTTCAGAAAAATAATTTCAAGAGTCACAACTTTTCAAAGGCTTTACTCATGACCACCAATGGTCTATATATATGTGACTTAAACACGAAATTGCTTAGAGATTTTCAGAACAACAAAGTGTTTATCCTCTCAAAAAGCAATTTCATTTTATCCTCTTAAAGAATTCCTTGGCCAATTCAATTGCAATTCATTAAGGAATTAATTGAGTGCTCAATTTGTAAAATCCATCTCTTTCTAGAGAGATTTGTTCCTCTTCTTCTTCTCATTCTCTAAGGGATTAAGAGACTGTGAGTCTCTTGTTGTAAAGAATCTCTAAACACAAAGGAAGGGTTGTCCTTGTGTGTTTAGAACTTGTAAAAGGAATTTACAAGTTAGTGGAACTCTCAAGCGGGTTGCTTGGGGACTGGACGTAGGCACAAGGGTGTGGCCGAACCAGTATAAAACTGAGTTTGCATTTTCTCTTCCCTTAATCTCCTTTATTTATTATTGCTTTATATTCATAATTCAAGTTGCTTCATTTGAATTAATATTTAAGAAGATTGTCATTAAGGGAATTCATAACTTAAGTAAAAAGTAAGATAGATTTTTAATTAGGAGAAAAGTTTGAAATATCTTAATTCAACCCCCCCTTCTTAAGATATCTGAGGCCACTTGTCTAACAAAGAAGACATTGGTGATTCTGACAAACAACTCATGGGAATAGGCAAGACTAACCGGAAGAATAATAAGCAATATTAGTTAAAGAAAAGAAATTCATCAAGTCATGTACAATATTAATAAAATGTCAATAAATTATAAATAAATATTACTAATATATTTTTCTCACATTTTATTAAATATTATATATAATCTATGTTGTTAAAGTCTAAAAATATCATAGAAAGATTTTAGTAATATGACATATACAAAACATCTAATAAAATGTTTAAAAAAGATATTAATAACATATATTTATAATTGGATGATATTTTTTAAATGTTACTAAAGATTTTTAACAATATTTTTATTAAGTGTTTGACAAAAAAAATAGTTCACGTGTAATAATATAATTTACTTGCAAAAAAAGTGTATATTAAAACTATTGCATGGCATCTTTTGATTACTAACCTGTTGCGTAATTCAACGTAATAGTTGTGCAAACCTCAGTAGCACTCAAGTTCATCTTAGTTGTGCAGACTTGATCAAACCATCAAGAGGTAAGCTAGCAAATGAAAATAAACTACAAATTTTATATGTAGCTGGCACTATCAAACATTATCGGGCACTTATTTTGAGCATGAAGTAACACTTTCAGAGTTCTACCCTGTTTTGAAAAAGAATTAATATTCTTATGTATTTTTTATTTTTACTAGGTAACTCTAATAGATCAATTTTGTGCTTAATTAACTAAAAGCTAGTTTATTTCAACATACTAAAAGTAAGTAGTTGCATTCAACTCATAAATGGTTAGTGAGAATACACTTCTAAAAACTCTTTAAAACTAGTAATTTATAATTGATTTTACTAACTATGAGCAATGGTCAAATTAATATAATCTTTTTATTAAAAATTATAAAATATAATATATTAATAACATTAGAAATATTTTGAACATAACTTTGGGGAATAACATGGCCAGCTGCTGCAATTGGGGAATAATCTAATATAGCATTGCCCTGTGGCATGAGTCTATATGCAAGAGAAGTCCTACAGTTACGAAGCTCAAGAAAGTACCTAAATAAGTTCCTTGGAAATCTTATCAGTCATCACAGATACAAGACTTTTGTTAAAAAAATTATTTGGTACCTTCCTCCACCATTAGGACTCAAAAAATAATCAGGAGAAGCTATATATGATGCAGTAGGACATAGGCCAACAGTAGCATGGATAAGTGCCTTGCCTATTAAAAGTAAAAGATCTCCAGGCACAGACCCACCGTCTGCCAGATACCAGCGACCACTTAATGCAATCTTACCCTCCAAGGGAATTGCAAGAGAAGGCCCTAAGGTACTCATGAGCCTTAGGGTAGATTTTGGGCCCATGTGATAAGTATGAGCCCACTTATCTTTGTACATATTAGATTAGGATTTCATTATTTTTGGGGCTTCAATGACTTAACAAACTTTTACAAAAGGTTTGTCCCATATTTTTCTATACTTGTAGCACCACTCATTGAGTTGGTGAGGGACTATGTTCTCTCATGGGAAGATGGTCAGGAAAGGGGTTTTCAGTCCTTACCCAACTCTAACATACCCAACATCACTAATACATATGTTTTTATTCTTTTTACAGGTGTTGAGGAAACAATCCCTGAGTTTCAAGAACCTATGGATTTGAGGTCAAATCCTTTTCAAGAGGGAGGAAATGATGCAATCCTACCCCCCAAGGGCATTGGATAGAAGACTCCAAGAAGATTGGGCCAGAGATGCAAGAGAAGGCCCTAAGGTTCTCATGAGCCTTAGGATAGATTTTGGGTCCATGGGCTAAGTATGAGCCCACTTATCTTTGTACATATTAGATTAGGATTTCATTATTTTTGGACCTTGTATTTAGGGTTCCATAATGTAGGTAGGGTACCCTAGAAATGTAGGATTTTTCAGCCCTTGTATTTTAGGGCACCTAGACTAGTTTTTGTATAAGGGGCAGTTTCGTAATTTCACATGCATTAAGTGAATATTTGATGTGTGTGTTGAGAAATAAATTTAATTGAATTGGGAGAAGCCCAATCCAATTAAATTTTAGAGGGGGAGGTAAGCATTTGCTTGCTACACCCCATTGCCACATCATATAGTCACACTTTGTGCATGTCCTTCATGCTTTACATGCCTCGTGACACCTAAGCACACTTAGTGGAGAATCTTGGATTTGATCTTGGATTAGTGGGCTGAACCATAGCTAAAATTCAGTAATCATAATTAGTGAAATTTTGGCTCCAAAATTTGGCTCCACAAATTCAATTTCAAATTCAAGTGAAATTTGAATAGAAATTCAAATTTCCCTCCAATTTTGTGTGACACTTAGGCTATAAATAGAGGTCACGTGTGTGTATTTTTTTAACTTTGATCATTTGAAAATTAAACTTCAGATTTCAAAGATCTTTTAGAGCACGAAATTTTGTGTTCTTCTCTTCCTCTCCCTTCATTCATTTCCTTTTTCCTCCAAGCTCTTATCCATGGCCTCCTATGGTGGTGAGCTTCTTCTAGATTCATCTTCTCCTTGAAGTGACATCTCCTCTCTCTCTTCCTTCTCCATTCTGCTGCCATCAATCTTCCAAGAAGCAAAGGAATCAATTGATGAAGAAGATCCTAGGCCTACAAGCTCCAATGGAGCTACATCACCACTGGGGTCACATACCTAGAGAAGAAAATATATTATTCATAAAGGTTGAAAGATAAATCAACTCAAAAGTCACCAAGCTTTAAAATCAAGAAAATATAAAATAAAATATATTTAATGTTTTGAAAATATAAAAATGTTAAATATTCTTTTTACAAAATAAATAAGAGGATTTAAAAAGGAAAAAAATTATAGAAGAATTTAAAATTATTCTTCACATACATAATATATGACTTGGTAACCATTATACGTACTATTTTCCTCCAAGACTAATTTTCTTATGTCAAACACCTTGAACTTGTAAGTTCAAGTTTTTTGTGTCCGCGTGTGGGAAAGGATAAAATGTAAAATTAAGTTATCAGCTTATATTGCCAACTTAATGACGCAAAATCAAGAAAACATATATATTTAGTATGTTAAGGAGAGGGAATTATAAGGTAGATTGGATGATTAAGGACAAAGAAAAAAAATTATGGATTTGATTTTTTTACTAACAAAATTAATATTCTAACAATTAATATTTATCAATAAAAAATTAAGTTAACTAACGTTATATCTTACAAAATTCTAATTCTCAAAATAAAAAGTGATTATATTTATGTATATTAATTAGTTGCATAAATACTACTGTGATTTACAAAATAATAATCAATCCAGTAAGGTACCTATATGTATGTATATTAATTAGTTGCATAATACATATCACTTATATTGATTTATTTATGCTTTTATGAGAATTCTTTTTCTATATTTCTGACTTGGTTAACTAAAGAACTTAAAATTAAAATAATAAAGAGTTTCTATGCCTCAAGGGTTCTCATAATTTTTGGTTAAGAAGATATTTTGTTTTCAGAAGAAAAAAAAATACAAGTCTAATATCACTAGGACTAAGTAATTTGATTTAAATTTTAAATACATATATATTGTATCAAAATCAAAAGGCATGCCATTTATATACAACATTGTGGTATCTTGTTCTAAAGATAATTAAATGTCATTTTTCAACATTAATGAATAATGACTTAGGAATTTCTGGCTCTAAAAGATTGAAGTGTGCATGTTTTCATGCCTCACTCCTTGCCTCAATTTTCACCAATATGCGAGCTTTATGTCACCTAACTTTTAGTAAAAACACACCTCACAAATATATTAACATAATGAGCTTGAAGGTAATAAACACAGTTACTACTGGAAAAAAGAAGTCATTGATATACCTGCAAACCAAAGAGGTACCACCACGACCCAACAACATGGCCAGATAGCATAAAGGTAAAAAGGTTTATAAAGAAACTTGCCCATGGTGACTCAAATATAGATCCTGTTGGAGAAATTAGCATAGGAAGAAACCAACACAATCTGGGAATATTCTGACCAAGGATCACGATACGCAAAATATTCTTCGAATAGTTTGCTCTTCATGACCCCAAGTGTTTTGGTAGGACAAACAATATGAATATCTGCAAATTTTCACATAATTATACCATGACAAGGAGTTTGACATGTATATACACCCAAAATTGCTTCTATGTTCATAACAATTGGCATATCCTTTCCTTCCTCTGATTCCATCTATTCATTCTTAGGTACATGTTCATGGACAAAAATAAATATAGTTTTATTATCTTTTTAGTTCCTAAAATTTTTAGGATATTTGTTTTTAGACTTTTTTTACTGTCAATGTCTTTTAACTTTCTTTTAGTTCTTACTTTTAGTCTTTTAAATTTTTTTCATCCTTACTTTTAAAAAAGTTCAGGTACTAAAAAATGTTCAAGGATGAAAAATAGAAATCCTAAGAAGTTTTGGGACTAAAAGGATAGTAAACCCAATAAATATTATTCCTCAAGTTGTCCACACCAATGAGAACAATAAATACATAACATTTGAATTTCAAACATGATGATGTAGAACTAGAATCAGCTTAGGAAGAAATTAAGAGCACATTGTTGGATCAAGTGGCCTCGGAATAATTAAGAAGGGGAGGTTGAATTAATTATTAATGTGTCTTGACTAATTAAAATCTATCCTTCTTAATGTTATTAGATTTAATTAGGCTTTTACTACAAAGTTAAGAAAGAAAAGAACAGAAATAGAAACTTAACCAAAAGTAAAAGCGATAATTAAAGTGCACAGCGGAAATTAAAGAGTGTAGGGAAGAAGAAGACAAACACAAGAATTTTATACTTGTTCGGCAACAACCCGTGCCTACATCCAGTCCCCAAGCAACCTGCAGCCCTTGAGATTTCTTTCAACCTTGTAAAAACCTTTACAAGCAAAGATCCACAAGGGATGTACCCTCCCTTGTTCTCTTTGAACAACCAAGTGGATGTACCCTCCACTTAAACTGATCCACAAGAGATGTACCCTCTCTTGTTCTCAGTTACAACTACCCAAGTAGATGTATCCTCTACTTGTACCACAAAGGATGTACCCTCCAATGTGTTAAGACAAAGTTCTCAGGCGGTTAGTCCTTTGAATCTTTGTAAAGGGGAAACAAAAGATATCTCAAGCGGTTAGTCCTTTGAAATCTTTTGTTTAAGGGAAAAGGAAGAATCAAAAGAATTCTCAGACTGTGTCCTTTTGAATTCTTTGAAAAGGGAGAAGGGAGACACAAAAGAATTCAGGCGGTTAGTCCTTTGTTCTTTTGGAAAAGGGAGAAGAGAGACACAAAAAGAATTCAAGCGATTAGTCCTTGTTGAATTCTTTTTGGAAAAGGGAGAAGAGAATGAAAAGATATAGCATACTTTTGTTTTTTGCAGAAGAACAAGGTTTGGAAAATAGAAAACTTTGAAAGCTTTTTGGCAAAGGAAGAAGAAGAAAGATGAGAAGCAAAGGTTTCAAGATTTCTCAAAAGTTGTTCAAAGAAGTTCAAAAGTTGTAAAAAAAAATGCAAGTCAAGGTCTTGCTTTTATAGACTCTTCATGTCTGGTCAAGAAAACCATTGGAAGAGTTATAACCTTGAGAAAAATCTGAAAACCATTGGAAGAGTTACATCTCTTGACTTTTTATTCAAAACTTGTCACTAGTAATCGATTACACAAAGCATTTTATGAAAAGATATGACTCTTCACAATTGAATTTGAATTTCAACGTTCAGATACACTGGTAATCGATTACCTATATATTGTAATCGATTACACCATTTAAAAATCAATTGGAACATTGCAAATTCAATTAAAAGCATTTGAAATCAAACTTTGCCACTGGTAATCGATTACAGAAAACTAGTAATCGATTACCAGAGAGTAAAAACTCTGGTAACTTAGAAAATTTTGAGAAAAACTTTTCTTGTAAAACAAAATTGTGCTATGTTTGGTTTTTGAAAAATTCTTTTCAATACTTCCCTTGTGAAATCATCTTCTCTTGAATCTTGATTCTTCTTGATGTCATTTCTTGAATCTTGAAATTAATCTTGATCTTGAACTTGTTGACTCAATCTTGAAATCATTCTCTTAGGCTTTTTGTCATCATCAAAACTTCTTGAATCAACTTGATTCATCATCATGAAGCTTGCTTCTACAAACATCACATTTATAGACAAATCAAACACCCAAATAATCTGAAGTTCTTTAAAAAGAAAATTAGAATATCCTAAATAAAACAAGAAAAGGGAAAGGATTAAATTTAACTAGGCAAGAAGATTATGTGGGGAGAAAAATTCATCTAGTATAAGACATTAAATGTATAAGTCAAAGCCATCAATCTCCTTGGTATGGCTCACTTTACTGGTAAGGATCTTCATGTTAGCCTTACATATATCTATATAAGAGAACTGAAAATTTAATGACGACAAACACATTGCATCTTAGATTTAGTGACCATAAACAAAATCAGATAATTTTTGTTACTTCGTATTATAGACTATATGCTTGTACACAAAAAATAAAATAAATCACATTAGATGATAAGATGTACGAGATACTAAAGTTATAATAAGTAAGAGAGATGAGGAGAGATATACATGAGGAAGTGGAAGTATAACAAATAAGTTAATAATAAAAGATGTTCGAAGGTAGTGAAGAACTATTTTCTTAGGATGGTCAACTAACTCCTCGGCACCAACCACCCTAGACCCAGGAGCCACATAAGCCAACCTAAACGGCAGAGAATCAATTTGAAAGAATTAGTTGTGCTCTGCTGCATCAGAGTACCAACCTACCCTTTTGAACAAATAAAAATATATTTAAGATTCAAGACCCTCAGTTTGTCACTCTTCTTTTAGTACAAACATAACAAGCACACTACAATCTCAACCTCCACAGTTATTCACTAATCATAGTTGTCACTGTTACACAAAGCTCAAAGGAAAAAAAATTGGTACAAAATGGAAGCCAAATTTTAAATTCAATAGAAATTTTTTATTATAACAGACAGATTTCAAGTTCAATGCAAAAAGAAAACAAAAAACATGAGGTTGTTTTAAGGAACAATCAGCAGATTATGTTATATCCTCTTACAAACAAAGAATGTGAAAACATGAAAATTTATAGAAAAAAAAGCTTAAATATATGTCTCAAAGTAACAATATAGTACCTCCAGGTTAATATATAGTTAATTTATTAAAACTTAAAAGAACTAAACAACCACATGAAAAAATAGATAAAATTGAAAAAATGGTTGCATGCAAACTGCTTGAGTGAAGCCACAAAACACATATCAAAGTCCCCAAATTAACACAAACTGCTTGGTCAGATGACCCAAATCCAAGCTATAATAGACCCAGCAGCTAGACCAAAACCTAAGAATAATACACTCATAATCCCTGTAGTTTCTGCATGCTGCAATTTTACAATTTTAGGAATCAAAATAATCAATACACTGGTTAGGTAGCCATTAGTAAGCCCTAACAGGCAAGTCAGTATCGTCACTGGAGTATCAAAATGCTTAAGAATATTCACCCTCATAAGATTAAAAAAAATGCTCAAGAAACCAAGATTCCCATGATTATACTATAACATGATTTAAAAATTATTCAAGTTTGTAGGAATACAATTCTTTGGTGAACCCAAAACAACCTCTGGCCAAAAACCAAGTAAACTGAAATCATTTAAAGGGTTGACCTTTCCCAAAAGACGTTCTTCCATAGGCACAAACTTAGGGATCAAATGCTTAAACATCTGAGATCCCCGAGTTTAGGAAACGTATCAGTAATAAATATGACATCCCCACTCTCAATCTCTCATACCATAATGCAAACAATGCATCTATTAAACTAAACTAACTAAACCCACCAAAAGTGTTAAATAGAAAAAAAATAGAAGCAGTAATAGTAACTAGTAATTAAGAAGATAAATACCAGAGCCAGTAGTGCCAGCGATGATAGCTTGCATATACCTCTCTGGCAACTCGTCGGCACAACCCACAATGGAGCCCTGCACCAACGCATCGGCCATGGTGGAAAGTCCAACGGTACCTTCGGCACTCTGATCGAGGAAATTAGTTGTACCTTCGGCACCTCTGCCGGGGAGGGTTGCGGCTTCGAGAGGAAGAGGAAGAGGAGGGGGAAGAGGATTTGGAGCGCGAGGGAGAACGGGACCAAGAAAGGGAGCGTGAGCGAGAGGAGGAATGGGAGTCGGAGGGGGAAGAGGAGCGAGAGGAGGAGCCAAAAATGGAACTGGAGGGAGAGCGACGACCTCGCCCAGGTTTCGCCATTGTTGTAGCAAAGAGGAAGGAATGAAATGAAACCCTCAATAAACCAAGCTAAGGAGTGAATGAGAAGTCATAGTTGTCAGCTTAAAAAATGAAAAATAATGGAATTAAAATATGATGAATTCAAAGATGGTGCTAGTTAAAACCGTAGTAGTCAGGTTACAAACAAAGATAGTTTTTATAAAACTGCCTTCGTAACATTCAAATTAAAGGAGGTTTTATAAAAATTGCCGTTAACACCTTCAAAAAGTTGGTTTAAATTGCAAAAATGTCACCGCATGTTTTACTACATCGATTTTCCAATAACTGATGTAGATTTGACGATGATGAATGATCAAATTGTAGTAGTGTGAACAAAGCAAATAAGTAGATGTTTGTCAAGCTTGCATTGCACTGTGTTGCTATTGCTAAATTCTTTTAAAATTGACTATTTATTAGCACTATTTGGGAATCATGTTGGAGTAATGAATGTAACTATTGTTTTTTCTCAACAGCTTTTGGAGAGCAAGATACAGGAGGCAAAGTCAAATAAAGATACCCTCAAAGCAAGAGCTCAGTCTGCAAAGTTTGTCTTAAGCTCACCTTTGATTCTTTGAAAGTCATGTATTGGTCTCTCACCTTTGTTCTTTTACATAGCTAATTCTTTTTCTTCTCTTCAGGACTTCAACCATAGTTAGCGAGATGGTGGGCAATATCAACACAAGCAATGCCCTTGCAGCTTTTGATAAGATGGAGGAAAAGGGTTAGTTTTTTCCTTTTTTAATATCTATAGACTATAGTTACACCCTTTTGAATGTTCCATATGGAAGAAATGGTTTCCATTCATGTATCAACAGCTGATAACTTGGCGTGCATATATAGTTCTTATACAATTTACTTCAAGCAAGCCTTAGAAATTTATTTGATTTTATTTTTACAGTATTAATTTTAGTTGTTAGGAAAACATTCTCTAAATACTTGTGGAAAAACTATTCAAACATAAAGAGACACGATGTTATAAAAAAAATAATCTCCATAATTTTATGATTTCCTTCACTTATATGATTATTTGATTTATTGTCATATTAACTATGTTGTGTTGGTTGACAATGGCAATGGAAAACAACTGGATGCAATATATCTAGGTATGATTTGAGAGTATTAATTAATTAGCTTGCATAACAAAAAACCTTCACTACTTGTTCCCCTTAATTTGGCAGATGGGGGATGGTTTAATGATTGCAATAAACTTGGGTTTGGTAGGGGCATATGATGATGAAGAAACCGCAGCACGTGCCTATGACTTGGCGGCATTAAAGTACTGGGGCCAAGATACCATTCTCAATTTTCTAATAATTTCTCTCATCTTCAATTCATTTTTCTTTTTGTTAAAATGTGTTTATTCATAAATCAGATTTGATCCATCATTTCATTATATATATGTTTTTGGTTCTAGTTATCAAATTATGAGGAGAAGCTCAAGGAGATGGAAGGCCCGTCAAAAGAAGAATACATTGGATCCTTGAGAAGGTTTATTTTTAGTTATTAAATACATTAATTTTCATACATAATGCATATATATGGAGCTATTAAATCTGTTTCTTATGATATTCAATTTTCATGGATAAATCTTCTTTATTATGCAGAAAAAACAAAAAGTGGGTTCTCTCAAGGAGTTTCAAAATAGAGGCCTAGCAAGGTACTTGAACCTTGCTCTGTTAACTGCAAAATGGTTATGCAATTTTCCTTTTTTTATGTATAGGCTTTTGTAACATGTCAATTTCTTTTACGGTGGATCATGGTCAACAAAATAAATCATTGATATCTTTGTTGAATTCAAAAAGTGGGGCATGCACGAATATATGTACCAAATGTTTTTAAGAACATAAAATTGTGGTAACTATGTTAGTTTAAATAATATAAAATATTTTATTGATCTTTTGGCTTACAATAAATGAAATTTTAGGTTGCAGTTTGTCAGCATAATCCAATATTCTGCGAAGCAATAATGAAAAAAATTGAAAATGTATCCGATTTTGGATGAATTAGGATAGAGAGAAGAGAAATAGAAATAAAATAAAAGGAGTAAAAAATAATAAATATAATAAACAATGTGATAAAAAAAGAAAAAAGAAAATAAAATAAATGTATATATTTATATCTTTCTGAATGATAAAAAAATGTATATTAATAATTATTTAGCAATATTTTTGGGAAAGAACTTTAGTCAGCCCTTACCTATGTTGGTTCTTTCAAGCCCATGAAAATTGAAATACATAAGTTCGGTCATTAATGATGCACATTGATTGAAGTTGCACATATTCTAAAAAGTTATGATGAAATTTGAGGCATCTATAAACAATCAAGTAGTATAACATAATACTTAGTACCTGTGAAATTACAATCACATATAATCAAACTAATTAGTGGATGAAATTTTTAAATCGAATCTTAGCATTTTTCTACATATACAAGTTACTCAACGTCTCTAACTTTAACGTTCATTCGCATAGAAATTTGTTTTTCCTCTCCATATATTTCTGTGTAACTAGTTTGTAGATGGGTAGAAAATGCTCTAAACTTTAGTTTTAAATGTTTGGACACCACCATAATGAAAGATGGGAAACTCGAATTAAAATCAAAATTAAGTTATATATAAGTTAAAATCAAAGTTTAACTCTTTTAATACATTACTATCTTTTTTGTTGTTTCCCTACTGATTTAATATATTGCTACTAGGATGAAAATGAATATATATATTTTCTTTCAGAATATTGGATATGCATATTGAGTCCAATGATATCAATATTGTAAATATTCGTGAATTTTAATTATTAATTATGAACATATTTTTATTTTTGAGCATTTATGTGTGCTATAAAATATTCATATTATATCTATAATGTTTGATCTTGTTAAAGCACTTTTGAGGTTAGTCATTTCATGTGGTAAAAAATAAAAATAAAATACAAATAAATAAAATCTACATGTGACTTTCTAAGACGGTTCCTAGTAGAATCATCTTAGAAAAATATTTTTCTAAGACGGTTCTAAGTTAAGAACTGTCTTAAAAGGATCTTAACTTAGAACCATCTTAGAAAGATATCATTATAAGACGGTTCTTAGCTTAGAACCATAGAACCGTCTTAGAAGGATAAAAGGTATTCTTCTAAGACGGTTCTAAATTAAGAACTGTCTTAGATGGATATCTTTTTTTAACACGGTTATTTATGGAACAGTCATTGAAAGTCTAAACTTTCAACGGCGTTGGCTTCAGAGACAGTTCAAAACCGTCTTTGAATGTAAATTACAACCATTGTGGAACGTCATTTTTGCAGTGGTGCTTAGGTTGAGTTGGAATTCAAAGAGGAGAATGTAGAAATAGGATATCGGGTCTCTATGGTAATTGTTCTATGAAAATTGCCAAAAAAAAAAAAGACTGGATTTGAGCTCAATATATGTTTATATATTACGCCAATAAAAATAAAAAGAGAGACTGCAGAAATAAGCCTTGTGTAGGCGGTAAAAAAATACTAAAAAAAATTAGAAGCTAATATTTTCTTTCAAATTTTGTTCTATAAAAAAAATATTTTTTAAGTAGAAGATAAGCTCAACGAAATTTCGGCTCGTCAAACATACTCTTAGTATATAATGAATTTCGTGCTATTTTGTTAGAAAAATTGTCATTAAATCAAATAAAGTAACCCAAAGTCTACATGAACTAAAAATTAAATAAAAATTTATTTAATTCAATAAAATATGATATTTCTTCTTCAATAATTTTCTTATATAGATTTTTTTATAAAAAAACTTAGCACAAATGATATCAACATTATGAACATAGATAAACCAAAAATAAAAAAGAAAGTGTCAATGGTATTGTGAGAATTTCTAAGTTATTTTTTTTTAAAATTGAAAACATAAAGTATAAGACTAAAAGTATATAAAAAGTAAAACAGTAATTAATGGGTATTATATTAATATATATTGTATTTCTCTATTCATGATCTCGATATATTGTTAAATATGCATTTTATCTTTTGTATTTATTATTGTTTATTTTTAATTTGGAAGAAATAAGTTAAAAATATTAAAGAAAACATTCAAAAATATAAAAGTAAAAAACATATATATAATTTGTAAACAAAAGTTAATAAAAAATAAATTAAATATTAATTAAAATATTTATATAAAATAATATAGAAAACACTATGTAGCAACTTTTTTTTGTTGATGTATGAAGTAGTCTTCATCCCAACCTAATGGATCAGAGACTAATTTTGCTTCTGGTTCATGATTGTATGCCACTTGTCCAAGGGAATTTTGCACATGGTGGGATTTGAACACGAGTTATCTAACTAAATAGATCATTCTCACTCATGTGAAATCAAAAGGTCTTACACCGTTACATCAATCATTTGGATTAGAAATAATATTATATAACCATGAATTATACAAAATAAGATGGAGAATATACTAAAGTTATATAAAACACCTTATTAATTCTCAAATATTTTTTAATTAAATGAGAAATATTATTTTTATTGTAAATTGTATAACAAATTTTATAATAAAGAGATACAGATAAACAACTAAAAGAAAGAGAGAGAAGTGCGAGATGTAATAGATTTGTGATAGAGAAAGAAAGAAATATAATAATGTTTTATGAGTTATTATATACCAACAGGAGTTGGTCTAGCGAAAGGGGTTAGTCTCTCACAACGTGACAAACAAAGGTTTGAATTTCCGCTAGGAGATATGTTTACATTTAGTGTCTGACGCATCTTGAACAGGACTGCCTTCAAGGGAGAAGACATGTGGAAAATAAAATATACATACATACATACATACATACATACATACATACATATATATATATATATATATATATATATATATATATATATATATTACATAAATAACAAATCTCTTTGAGAATTTAAATAATTGAGATATTAATTTGGTGATAGATTAATTATTGAGGGACTAATTTGGTAATAAATATTTAGAAGACTAAGAGGACAACAATTTATATCTTTGAAAGACTAATTGATCAAGACATTTCATAAATTAATATAATGATACATGTATCTTTTAAAGACCAAATTTCAACTTTTCTATGTAAGATTCTTGTCTTTTCTAAAAGTATACAAAATATTATCACTACATTTGGTCCAAATGGAAAAAAAATCATAAATTATAAAACTAAAAAGGAAAAAAATCAATACATACATTTTATAAGTTTGTTTTGTAAACTAATTTCTTCTTTTACAAGGAATTTTAGAATAACATTCACTTCACCATTATCATAACTAAACGTAATATAAGAGGGAAAAAGGTATTTCTTGTGTCTTCTTTTTTCTATAAATTAAACCTAGTCTTACAAAATCATCAACTTTTCTATATAAGATTCTTGTCTTTTCTATAAGTATACAAAATCTTATCACTACATTTGGTCTAAATGGGAAAAAAACATAGATGACAAAATTAAAAGACTTAATTGTATATTTTATCATCCAACTTTCATCTAAAATCTTGCACACATCTTTCTCACTTTTAACATCGGTTTAGCCTAATACTATAATTCGATTATCTTCCACCTACTCCTCATTTTCTTCCTTTGACACTTACACTACTCCTTACATCGTTATTGGGCTTACCTCTCTCTGAAAACTACCCCGTTTATTATTGTTCACCATCAACATCTTGCAACTCGATGATAAAAAAGAAAAAAAAAACACAACCTTAAAATCTTTTATTTTGTAGTACATAAATAGACCTATAATCTTGTAACTTTTTTTTACTTAATCTTTATCTATATGAACTCAATTTATCTCCTTAATTCTCTTGAGAAAGCAAAACTAATCTCATTTTATTATTATTTTTTATTCTCTTTCATTAGCCTTCATCCATTTCAAATTTTGCACACATTTTTCTCACCTTTAACAACCGTTAAAATAGGTACTATATCAACATTATTCTTCCCCTTCTCTTTTTTGTCTTTGTTTGGTGATCAAATTACTCACATTATTTTCTCTCTCCAAAAACTACATCTCTTTGCCGTTCACCGACACTGGTTTGTAACTCCACCAAAGAAACTACAACCTCAAATACTTTTGTTTCATAGTATATAAAGAGACCCTTAAATCCTTCAACCTCTTTTACTTTAACCTTACCTATGAACTCCATATCTCCTTAATTCTCGAGAAAGCAAAACTACTCTCATTTTTTTCTTATTTTTTGAATCTTTTTCATTAGCCTTCATCCATCTCAATTCTTACACACATTTTTCTCATCCTTAACAACAGTTTAACTAATACTATGACAACATTATTCTCCACCTTCTTTTCTTTGTGGGGTGATAAAATTTCTCACATTATTTTCTCTCTCCAAAAACTTCATCCCTTTGTTGTTCACTACCATTGGTTTGTAATTCCACCGACGAATTTACAACCTTAATTTCGTTTGTTTCGTAATATTTAAAGAGATCCTTAAATCCTGCAACTTTGTTTGCTTTAACGTTACATACGAAGTCCATATATCTCCTTCATTCTTTATAATACAAAGCAATTCTTGTTTTCTCTCTAACTCTCAGTATATCTTTCATTTTCCTTCATCCATCTCAAATCTTAAGCACATATTTGTGATCACCCTTAACAATGGTTGAACCTAGAACTATAGTTCCTTTATCCTCTATTGTTCATCACCACTATCTTGCATCTCCACTAGCAAAGAAAAAAGTTGGTAGGCCCCTAGGCTCAAAGAACAAGCCAAAGCTATCCCATGTGATTAGCCAAGCCAATGTGCAAGTCCAAAAACCCATTTACATTGAAGTCCCTAATAACTTGGATGTGATTGAGGCAATGGTCCAATTTGCTCATCACCACAAAGTCAGTATCACAGTGCTAAGCGCATCAGGAACTATTGCCAGTGTCACTCTTAATTACACTGATTCTTATGCTTCTACTTTCACTCTTTATGGACCTTTCTCATTAATTTCCCTTACTGGAACCTATATTAATAATACCGCTATCTCTAGTTCTTCATCGTCATGTAATCTTGATCACCCTTGTTGTTTTAGGATTTCCTTTTCTACAATTTCAGGTCAAAGCATTATTGGGTTTGTTAGAGGAAAGCTTGTGGCAGCTAATGGGGTTATTGTGATGGCTACTATTGTCAACAACCTTGAGGTTCACAAGGATGTGATCAATAACAATAGTAAAGAATGGGATGATGATAACAATAACCCTAACACATATATATGACCAAGGTAGCAAGAAGATGTCCAGGTTCAATGTTGTTACCCCATACTCAGAGATGTGAATGTGAGACAACAGAGTCACTTTTAATCGTTTTCTTATGTATTTGTTGATTTCTAAAGATAAAGAACTCCAAATTCATAATCCTTAACCCTTATTTTGATTTTTCTTTGTAATTTCTACTTAATTTGCCTAAATTGCATGGTAAGAAATTGTTAGTTGATCATTAAACTACTTATAAAGTTAATGTAATAGGACTCGCTCTTTCTTAACTTTGTATAAAAGTTAAATATAAGGGTTTTTTTTTATTCATTTACATTTCCTCAATTCCTTTTTTTTTTTTAAAAAAAAAAAAAGAGAAATCTTTCATGTGCTTGTACCTTTATGAGAAAGTGAGATTATGAGTCCAAGAAAAGACACAGATCTTCTCCAATGATAGTTTATTATTATTTTTCATTTCTTACTATGGATTATTAATTTTAGTTATTTTTAGACGAATGTGATTTTTAGAATTTTTATTGAAGGATTGGAAAGTGACGATGATGAAGATGTTACCTCTCTCTCACTCTTTGTGTGTGCACTCATGTGCATGTGTCAATGTGAAAGAAAAGGACTTATTTGATAGTTAGACTTGTGTTTTTTACGTCATTGTTATCATTTCTATAGTATGTGTCAATGTGTAGTTCTTGATTTGCATGCTGCACAATCTCATGAGGCTTATATCCTAGTATTGGTATGCTTCCACTTATATTACTTTTTAACTCTTTTTTTTCCCTGACTTTTTAACTACTTAACTAGTATGTAATTGGATTTTATATATGTAGCCAAAATAAGATGTATTTATTGTATTCAATCGCATAATGCATCATTTATGCCTTTTTAAATTACAAAATATAATTCTATTGCAATAAAACATAGTTATAAATATAGATATATAGATTATACATAAGATGGCTCTAATATCACATTGCAATTGCTTCTCTCATCCCTATTTTGCTAACAAATTTACAAAATATTTTTCTCCCAATGAAATTTATATATAACCCACACAATAAAATTTCTATTACAATATGTCATTAAATTAAAGTTAAAATCTACATTGAGCTTCCAAGGCCTAGTTTTGGATTCAATGTTTAGCCCACTACAAAATTGAAGAAC
Organism: Glycine max; assembly: GCF_000004515.6. Taxonomy (NCBI): domain Eukaryota; kingdom Viridiplantae; phylum Streptophyta; class Magnoliopsida; order Fabales; family Fabaceae; genus Glycine; species Glycine max. Next base: position 7,814,550 of record NC_038256.2, on the reverse strand, counting down.
TACTTTCGATTTTGATGCAAACATTGATAATGATCTCAATTCCTAAAAGAAAATCAATTCATACAAAAAACATTTCATGTCTTTTTATATAAAGTACCAAGAAAGGTTGTAATGAAAATCAACAAAATTCAGAGGAGTTTTCTTTGGGGTGCTAAAAGGGAGGAAAAGGTATGTTGGATAAGTTGGGAAAAAATGTGTTTGCCAAAGGATAAAGGATATCTAGGAATTAAGAACATAGATATTTTTAACAAGGCATTATATTATTGGTAAAATGGATGTGGAGTTTTGTGAAGGAAAAAGACTCATCGTGGGCGAGAATTATTAAGCAAGGAGCTCAGCAAAATGAGGACTTATTACATAATCTTGTAACATTAGGATGGTGGAAGGATATTTATGAGGTATTTGGAAGTATTTGAAGAGGAAGTTGGGGGAAGGAAATGAAATTAAATTCTAGAAGGAATGTTGGATTGGGTCTAAGCCATTGTGTGATAAATGTAGTAGACTTTTTGTTATTTCTTTAGAATTTTATGGTTCACTTTCTTCTCTATGAATGATTTGGTGCTTGTTGACCAATTCATTAGTGGTATAGTTGAGAATCCACTTCACCATCAGAAAACACACATGTAAAATCATACATCCATCTTTAAACAAAGAGATAGCAGAAGTAGAATTAGACTCAACCTCCAAACTTGTAAAACCTTTGCTGCATGTAATATGTATGTCATGCCAAATAGCTCACAGCTCTGCCATCAAAACATAGCATCTTCCTAATTTATAAGCATAAGTCAGAATCATGTTCCCTTGATGATTTGATCTCTCGCAATCTCATCACATCCTGCATGCTCTCCACTCACCATTACCCCATCACATTGAGCTTAACACGACCAGGATCGGGGGCTTTCGTGCTATAAGACGGTGATCACTCCTCCTGATTCAACTACTATTTAGAGTCCCTTCCAAAGCATGGTTGGCGATAATCTATGAAGCAGAGACTCTAACACAGATACTAGACACAACACAGACACAGACATTTTGACATGACTAATGTCTAATAAAATATGAATAACATATAATAAAATATTTAAATTGATGATATATTCAACTTAGTATTCAAGTCAATAAAAATAATTTTTAAATTAGATATCAAATAAGAAGTGTCAAACAAATGTCGAAAACTTGTTTGACACGACAAACAAGAAAAGCATTCGTGCCTCATTGGCGATAATACCTTGCACATAGTTCTGAATACGAATCATCAAGCCACTAACAGATGATGAAGTAGACATGAAAACTAACTTATTTTTTAGAAGCCATATGAAATTTATGTTAGAATTAATGTCTCATGTGAGAGGCATGTGACTTGTGTAGGGACTAATAAATAAATAATTAATAATTAAGGGCTAAAATGCAATTGGGTTAAATAGAAGAAGTTTCTGAAGGTAACTGTTACTTGATATGAGTAGTGGTTATAAAAGGGGGTTAATATCCACTAACATAAAATGAGGTCCCCTTCCTAACAGAAAAGTGTTCTCTCTCACCCATAGTCATCACGAACTTAGAGAGGCAGAAAGAATAGTCTAAGGAAGTGAAATCTTGTTTCTCTCCTCTTCCAAGGAAATCAAAGTACACTGGAGAGAAGTCTTCCTATAGAGAAAGGTATGCATTATCTATTTATTTATTGTTTGTGAGAATCATAGGTTTCAAGATCCTATTGGTTTCCTATAATTGTTAATATAGGAAACCCATTAATAGTTTTACATGTGGTATCAGAGCATGTGTTATGAAATTTATGATTCTCCAAGAATGATTTAATTTCTCCCAATTATGCATGAACCCTAATTATGAAAGTTAGGGATTTTTTTCTGCTGCAAGTATGAAATCTTATATTGAAAAGGGTATCAATTAAATTAGCTTTCAAATCACAAGTATGAATGCATAAAATTATATTATTTTGATTGTGTTCAATGAAGAAAAACTTATGATGTTTGTACATAGTGAGTACTTTGAATTGTATATATTAAATTTGGGGAAAGATTTTAGATTTATCATTTTGTGCTATCTAATTTAATTTGATTATGATGACTGGTGTTGGTTTTCCTTTAACATATATTGAATGTGGAGAAAGCCATTAACACTGCCAGTTTTTATTTCTAATGGAGAAAGCATCCGCCGCCGGCACGTACGTTCATGGAAGGGACGAAGGAATTTTGAAATTGCTATTTGCAACCCTTTTTTCTATTTTCAATCCCACTTATTTTTTTCCCGAAAATTATTATTAAACATGATTAAAGGATTGAAAGTTTATACCCTGCAATTAAATTAACGTGAATGCTTTGAAATTATTGGTAGCAGTAAATATATATATGCTGCATATTTCTTTGGACGTGTTTGAATGCAAAACACAAATAAATGTGAATATTATTTTATGGCCTGGAATGAAATTAATAAAATGGCTATGAATTGTTAATAGCAATAAGTACGTGCAGGTCATATATATTTGGTTGGAATTAAATGTATGTTGAATTTGTTAGTCACCAAAGTGGTTAAATTTATAAGGTTATTTAATTCCAAATTAATGATTATTTCAATTACTCATAGAATAATGGATGCTAAATTATATGATTATTGGTTTATGGGTAATTGAAATTCATTGTTATAAGGCATTTATGGATCGCCCAAAGGTTGATTAGTTGTTCTTATAATTAATGAATATAATTGTAGGCGATTTGTGTGTATCATTAGTTTTATTTATATACCCAAAGGAAATAGATACTACTAATTGGTGCATATTTAATTGTCAAATAATGTTAAGAATTTTTATTAGTATCATCATGTTTGTATGTTGTGTGTTGGTGTATCATCCAAAGGAGAACATTAATATACATTGATTATTATCTTAATGAATTATATGTATGACATGTATTTTATGTCTCAAAACATTTATGTGAATTTTATTATGTAATACATGTTTCCAATTCACTGAATTCTCATGTATCATCTGTGTCAATTTTAACGGGCTTAACTTCTCTGACTGGAATGAGCAAGTCCAATTTCACCTCGGTGTTTTGGATCTTGATCTTGCTATGTTGGAAGAGAAGTTTGTTACTATTATTGATGCTAGTAGCAATGAAGAGAAACCCATTATAAAGCTTGGGAAAGATCTGACAGACTTAGCCTAATGTAAATGAGAATGATTGTTGCAAACAGTATTAAGACAACTCTCCCTAAAATCGAAAGTGCTAAAAAAAATTATGGGATTAGTGAGAGAGCGCTCTCAAACAGCTGATAAGTCTATCGCAAGGACATTAATAAGTACATTGGTCACCATGAAGTTTGATGGTTCACATACTATGTATGAACATGTCATTGAGATGACAAACATTGCAACAAGACTAAAGACCTTGGGAATGACTGTGAATGAGAACTTTCTTGTTCAGTGTATTTTGAACTCATTACCGTCTGAGTATGCCTCGTTTCAAATGAGTTATAATACCATGAAAGATAAATGGAATGTGCATGAATTGGACAGTATGTTAGTTCAGGAAGAAACGAGACTTAAGAATCAAGGAAGTCAGTCAGTCCATTATGTAAGCCACCAAGGGAATCAAGGAACTGGAAAGAAAGTTATGAAGAAGCATGATAAAGGCAAGGGGTCATTAAAGATCAATGACGACTCTTTGCAAACCCAAAAGAAGGTATCAAAGGGCAATAATTGTCAATTTTATAGGAAATCAAGAAATTTCCAGAAGGATTGCCCAAAGTGTAAGTCTTGGTTCGAAAAGAATGGTAAGCTTAATGCTCATGTATGTTTTGAATCAAACTTAACTAAAGTTCCCCATAATACATGGTGGATTGATTCTGGATGTATGACTCATGTTTCTAATACGATGCATGGATTCCTTACAACCCAAACCATAAGGCCAAATGAGAAGTTCGTCTTCATGGGGAATAGAGTGAAACTCTAGTGTAAGCAGTCGAGACTTCTTGTTTAAAATTCGACACTGGATATCTTTTAGATTTACTGGAAACTCTTTATGTACCTAGTTTATCTAGGAATTTAGTTTCATTATCTAAACTTGATGTCACTGGATACTCTTTTAATTTTGGTAATGAATGTTTCAGTTTATTTAAGCATAATCATCTCATTGATACTGGTGTTCTTTATGATGGTTTATATAAATTGAAATTAGATGGTTTGTATGCTGAAACTATTTTAACTCTACATCATAATCTTGACACTAAACATAGTTTAGTGAATGAACAATTTGTTTTCTTGTGGCATAGACGTTTAGGTCACATTTGTGACACCCTCTACCCCTCACATATATATTAATAAAGGAATAAAAATTCAAATATTAATTAAAAGTATTTTTAAAACATTTTTAAATACAAGCTTTTCAAATGGGTAAAAGGCTCAAATTCACTTTCTTCTACATCATATTCAAACTTGTCCAAATAAATAATAAAGTCATCTCGACTCAAAGAAAGTCATATAAGTCTCATACAATTAATATAGAACATATATCCTAATGTCACATCCTATCAGAGCGTGGTGTTCCCGTGTCCTCTAGCATGAGGTTCTTCATAGTCATCCACCTATTCATCTGCTTCCCCGAACACAAAGTTCAAGATCATCACAGGATCCAAACACAAACAGCAAACCGGGAGTGAGTTATCACATTGCTAACTACTAGAGAGAAACAACACAACATATAGTAGCCAAATACAATTTACTTAGCATATCTCACATTATTTCATCACTTTGTCATTCATCAATCACACCTTTCAATCATCAATCATTATACACAGGAATCACACACTCCGATCAAGACATAATAACACATCAATTTCATAATAAACAATTAGCAAACGTATGCGACAGTTATGCTAAGACTCAAGCCTATATGCAATGTGGTACCATGTCAGTGAAAAACCACCCTAGGGCGCTTAGGAGTACATAACAAGACACACCACACAATGGGTTTGTCAGGTCACTCTCACTAAGTAAGATCATAGGGAGACCAGTCAGGGTCACGATGTTTTGCGAGAATGCTCCAACCATATGGGATCAACATAGGCTTAAAGGAGCACTCAAACCCAGTGACCCCCAAGGCCTACACTCCGAAGAGTCCGTCAGGGCCTCTCCCTCCTGATTCAGGTCCAACCCCTAAAATTATTTTAGCACACAGACTCACTCTATGAACTGTACAAAACACACGACTCCTCAATTGTTTTCAAAATAATTTTAACTCGTCGCCCTTTAAGGGTCTTATCATTAACTCGTCGCCCTTAAAGGGACTTAACATTAACTCGTCGCCCAAAAAGGGACTTAGCATCAACTCGTCGCCCTAAAAGGGACTTAACATCAACTCGTCGCCCTAAAAGGGACTTAGCATTAACTCGTCGCCCTTGAAGGGACTTATGATCGTGTGATTGTACAATTCATAGTTCACAACTCGATGCACATATATATCTCAATCATATACATACTCAATTTATCACATACACTTAATCCCAATCACAATGGTATAATCTCAATTTAACATGTTATCACACCTCATGAATCATGTACACTTTACCTATGAACTATGCAATACACACATCTACTCAATTGTTTTCAAAATCATTTTAACTCGTCGGATTCCCACAGTGGATCCCATCACAATACTCGTCGCCCTTAAAGGGTCTTACAATTGTGTGATTGCACAGTTCATAGTTCACAACTCAATACACACATCTCATCTCAATACACATGTATTTCATCACCCGTCACATGTTCAATTTATCACATACTCACAGTTTGAATCATAATTTCATAACCTCAACATAACAATTTATACAAAAGATTTCATCACAACATGGGGTGTAAAATCCCTGAAATAGTTTCTCACAATTATATCACAATCAATTAATCAAATCCATGGGTTAAACACAAAGACATCAAGAGCACTCAAGTTTATCAATCAATTCTCATCAGGACATCAATTGGTACATAGAACACAATAATATTATATTTATAATCATAAAGAGAAAATTATAATTCAATAAACATCCCAAAATAAACCCAAATTTAGTTCTCTAAGGATCCCTACACATGTTCATTCTAATCCCCAATTGCGATAAACTCATCCCTTACCTCTAAGCGGGCTCACGTGTCTTCAGCCAGCGATAGCAACATCTCTAGCGGTTCCCGGAAATTCTTTCAATTATTCATCCGACTGCTCCGATAGAATTCCCAAACGCCAGAGAGACGGAGAAGAGATTGAAACCTCCACTTGTACTGTCTTCATACGATTCCTTTTTCTCCCTCCACGAATATTATCCCGCAAATCCCAACGGTGGAAGCGTGCGGAATTAAATTTGAACAACATATCCAGATTTCACAATAATCCAACGGTTAACAAAACCGGGATCGTAGTTTTACCAAGACAGCTCTGGGTTTCTGCGGGAAAGAAAAAGGCTACAATGCGAAGGGTGTTTCTCTCAGTTCAGACATGATATCGAAATTCCCAACGGTGAGAATTCTCGGAATTGTGTTGCGAACATGATACTCAAATTTCACGACGATCCAACGGTGAACGGGTTCGAGATCGTCATTTTTCTGAGACTGGTTTGGTGGGCTGCGGGAAAAAGAAAGGGTTTTGAGAGGAGAAGGGGAAAAACGAAAATGAGGCCAAAAGGAGGCAGCTGACTTAACATAACTATTTATACCTAGGGTACTCAGCCTATTATTTGCTCTATATTTATTTATTTATTTATTTATTTTTTACTAAAAAGCTTTTTAAATTTATTTACGAAAAATTGGAATGTTACAACATTTCTAGAGAAAGGATGGAAAGATTAATAAAGAATGAAATTCTTCCTGATCTAGATTTTATGGATCTAAATATTTGTGTGGATTGTATCCAGGGAAAATAAACAAGACATACAAAGAAAGGAGCTACAAGAAGCACACAGCTTCTTGAAATTATGCATACTGATATATGTGGACCTTTTGATGTTAACTCTTTCGGAAAGGAAAGATACTTTATCTCCTTTATTGATCACTATTCACGTTACGATTATGTCTACTTAGTGCATTAGAAATCTCAGGCAGTGGATGCCTTAGAAATTTACTTGAATGAAGTAGAAAGGCAATTAGACAAAAAGGTCAAAATTATTAGATCTGATAAAGGTGGTGAGTATTACGGAAGATATGATGAAATTGGGTAACACCTAAGTCCACTTGCTAAGCTTTTTCATAAACATGGCTTTTGTGTGCAATACACAATGCCTGGTACACCACAACAAAATGGTGTATCAGAAAGGCGTAATAGAACTTTAATGGATATGGTTAGGAGTATGTTAATCAATTTAACTTTACTTGTATCTTTGTGGATGTATGCTTTGAAAACTGCCATGTATTTGTTGAATAGGGACCTAGTAAGGCAATTCCAAAGACACATTTTGAACTATGGGTGAATAGGACACCTAGTATAAGGCATCTGCATGTTTGGGGTTGTCAGGAAGAAATAAGGATTTATAATCTGCAAGAAAGAAAATTGGATGCAAGAACAATCAGTGGATATTTCATTGGTTATCCAGAAAGTCAAAGGGGTATATGTTTTATTTTTATAATCATAGTATGAGAATTGTCGAAACTAGAAATGCAAGGTTCATTGAAAATGGTGAAATCAGTGGGAGTACAGTTCCACGAGAAGTGGAAATTAAAGAAGTTAGAGTGCAAGTCCCTTTAGCTTATGCCTCTAGTAGTAAGGTGATTGCTCCTTTAGTTATTGTTACAAACAATAATGAAGAAGCACAACACAATAATGAGCCCATGATACATAATGAACCTATTGTGGAAGAACCATAGGAAGTAGCATTAGGGAGGTCTCAAAGAGAAAGGAGACCAACTATTTCGAGTGACTATGTGGTATACCTACATGAAACAAAAACATACTTAAGCATTAATAATAATGATCCAATTTCGTTTTCACAAGTTGTAAGTTGTGATAATTCTGAGAAGTGATTAAATGTCATGAAAGAAGAGATAAATTCCATGGAACATAATGATGTTTGGGACCTTGTACAATTACCAAAGGGTTGTAAGTGGGTCTTCAAGACTAAACGTGACTCTCATGGCAACCTTGAAAGTTACAAGGCTAGACTTGTTGTTAAGGGGTTTACTCAGAAAAATGACATTTATAAAGAGACGTTTCCACCGGTCTCACGAAAGGATTCTTTCAGGATTATCATGGCATTAGTGACCCATTATGACTTAGGGCTACATCAGATGGATGTGAAAATTGCCTTTCTTAATGGAGATTTATAGGAGAATGTTTATATGGGTCAACCAATGGTGTTTTCAGTTGAGGGAAAAGACACATGATGTTCAAACTAAAGAAATCAATATACAGTCTTAAAGCACGCTTCCCGCCAATGGTATTTGAGGTTTAATGATACCATTGTTTCCTTTAGATTTAAGGGAAATATTGTTGATCGGTGTATGTATCTGAAGGTCAGTGGGAGTAAGGTTATTTTTCTAATTCTGTATATTGATGATATCTTGCTTGCAACTAACGATCTTGGTCTTCTTCATGAGACTAAGAAATTTCTCTCTAGAAACTTTGAAGTGAAAGATATGGGTGAGGTAAGCTATGTGATAGGGATAGAAATATTTCGTAATAGATCACAAGGATTGTTAGGCTTACCTCAGAAAGCATGTATCAATAAAGTACTAGAGAGATTTAAGATGGAAAATTGTTTAACATCACTTGTTCTAATTTAGAAAGGAGACAAATTTAGTCTCGCACAATGTCCTAGAAATGATATGGAACGAAAACAAATGGAAGCAATTTTGTATGCATCAGATGTTGATGCATCTGAAAGTTGAATTTGTAGTATGTTTTGAGGCTACAATTCAAGCTAATTGATTGTGGAACGTTATTTCAGGGCTTAGAATTGTCGACAGTATTGCTAGGCCGCTGAAAATGTATTGTGACAACTCTGTAGCAATATTTGTAAGAACGACAAGTACTTTAAGGGTGCTAAGCATGTGAGATTGAAGTACTTTGTTGTGAAGGAAGAAGTTCAGAAACAAAGAGTGTCAATAGAATATATTAGCACAAACCTTATGACAGCTGACCCTTTGAATAAGGGATTACCGCCCAAGACATTATAGAACATGTTGAAAGTATGGGCATTATTGTTATTGATGATCATTAAGTGTAATTTGTCTTATGCATTTTAGTGACACTCTGAGCTCAATTATGATATGTTTATGATTACCTGTTCTCTATGTTTGCATGCATGTTTGTGTTAGAGTAATGTTAACAGGTTTTGTCTTGAATGAAGACATTATGTTGGACCAATTATGTACTCCTAACTAATGGTCATATTAAGGAGAAGACTAATTTGTAGTACATGGAAGGGACTACGTTGATTAGATGATGTACGACCACCATGACTCAAATTAGTTCTGATTTTTAATCATGAAATTATGATGTACCCAATGTATAGAACAATTTAGTCATTTTTAATGCGCATTATGTTAGTTAATCTATTTATTTATTTAGTTCTTAATGTTTATTAATGTCACATGAGCCAAGTGGGAGAATGTTAGAATTAATGTCTCATGTGAGAGGCGTGTGACTTATGTAGGGACTAATAAATAAATTATTAATAATTAAGGGCTAAATTGTAATTGGGTTAAATAAGAGAAGTTTCTGAAGGTAACTGTTACTTCATGAGAGTAGTGGTTATAAAAAGGGTTAATACCCACTAACATAAAATAAGGTCTCCTTCTTGACAGAAAAGTGTTCTCTCTCATCCATAGTCATCACGAACGTGGAGAGGCAGAAAGAATAGTCTAAGGAAGTGAAATCTTGTTTCTCTTCTCTTCTAAGGAAATCAAAGTACACCGGAGAGAAGTCTTCCTATGGAGAAAGGTATGCATTATATATTTATTTATTGTTTGTGAGAATTATAGGTTTCAAGATCCGGTAGGTTTCCTATAATTGTTAATATAGGAAACCCATTAATAATTTTACAATTTATAGTTACACCAAACCTGATGTCCCAATTGGCATCAATAGGTTCCCATTCATGAGTCTTAGTGACACTTTTAGAGTGTCCAGAGTCCATCAACAAGTGAATAAAAGTCTCATTCTCAATTAAAGTTTGAGCTTGAGGCCATCAACATTTGTTATTAATTTTGTAAAAGTAAAAAAAAGTACACATGTTAATTAAAAGACCTCATATATCACTCTTTTCTTTAAAGTAAAAAAAATCTTTTAATTTTGCCTTTCAGCCTCGCATTATATTGGGTCGGACCTGGTCTCAACATGACATCTAGGGCAGGCACTGTTTCCAGTCAACCCTCTTCTGCACCGTTCCTCATTAGTGAGCAGACCTTCATTCAAGATTTTCCAGAAGAACATCTTGAATCTTTCTGGTCTGTTCCACTTCCAAATTATTTTGAACAAAGGATCAGGAGTGGAGGTAGCAAGCACATCTTGAGGTGTTATTAGGAGCATACTGCGGCTATAAGATTCTTTTTAAAACAGATGAAAACCAATTTTACGTCAAAAAAGTGTAGATGGTTTTTTTTTCTTGATTGTTTTCATATTTTAGAATCTTGCTCCTTAATGTTGTCTGGTGTTTGTAGTAGCGAGAATTTTTCCATTCGTGTCTTTGGATGCTTTATATGGTTGTAACTTGTTTTCCTGGATGATATAAGATCTTGTGCTCTAATAATATTCATTTCGCCATTTCAAAAAAAAAAGAAAAACTTCTACGATAGACACAATTTCATACTCATTGATTCATCCGTCCAGTGATGCATATCTCTCCACTTATGAGTACATATAGCCTAATTAGATTATAAATATGTAAAATATAAGATACAAATTAGAAAAATAAAATATGTTCCCTGATAAAAGAAAAACTTGAATTTTGTGTTTGATCTCTAATATTATTTTTTTTACATTTAGTCTCTAATAAAATATTAATATTATTTTTGGTCCTTAACGGTTTTTTTTAATCCTTCATAATTTAGTGAAATTTGTGTTTGCTCCCTGACAAAAAAAAAATCATTTGTCATTAGTCTTTTTCAAATGGACTATTGAGAAACTAAGGGAGTTAAACTAGGAAGATTTTGCAACAATGTGTCATAAACAATTACATAAGTGATCTTAACATCATACGTTAATCCAAAACTTTAAGGCTCATGTTTATGGATCATTTTCTCACTTATATGATATCCAACCTTCTCATTAAGCTCTCAGGTCATCATTGGATACTTGCGAATTGAAAATGGCTTCCCCTCAATGGGGAGATTATCATGTAAAAAAGACTCACACTTGAAGAAGAGATTGTTGGAATACAAGTGTGAGGTGAAGTCTCACATCGGGTTACGTTGTGAAATCGATGGGGGTTAAACCAGGGAGATTTTACACCAATGAGCCATAAATAATCATATAAGTAAACTTGACAGAATATTTTAACCCAAAATCTTAAGACTTAAGATTCTATCCTCACTTACATGGTGTTCAACATGCTCAGTTTTATTTGATGTGATTTTATCTCACACTTGTATTCCAACATAGACAAATAACAAATGAAATTTTTTTATCAGGAAACAAACACAAAATTCACTAATTTATCAGAGAACAAGCTTATTAGATTGCAAACAAAAAAATTGAATATTTATTAGGAATCACAAACATATTTTAACCAAATTAAAATTATAATACACAATGAAGATTGCAGAAATATATGAGGTACAACTAAGTATATAGAACTAACTTGTGTGAGGTTGTTTTAAAGTTCAACTGTCTCTGGTGCTAGCCTTAGGTCATGTCTGGAGGTGTGATGGCACATGGCCCACGACTAAAAGGAACTTAAAATAAAAATTAAAAAAATTATATGGATGCAAAATATTTTTTATATTATTTTGTTATTTTATAACTAAATTGAAGATATTATGTTATTTTATTGTTAAGTTAGAAGACATTTGTATTTTAAGATGAATCGTAATTTCTAATTATTTTGATTAGATATAAATAAATACAAAGGTTAAAAGTTGTGTCTTATTCGATATCAAATCATGCTACATGACCTTGCATCTGAAGTATCAGGCGGAAGTAAGTTTAAGTCATGATTTGGTACCACATTAAAAATACCACATTTTAAGACTTCATTCATACTTTGTATCTAATATTCATTTTGCAAAGACATTCTAATAGGATCTATCGAATCCTATGAAGAATAAATGAAATTCAAGTTATGAAAGTTGCTAAACAACATTGAAAGATGCACTTTGCTATGACATGCTTTGACTCAAAGGAAGTGGTTTTTTGATAAACAATTCAACATGAAAACCAATTAGAATGATTTCTTTGCATGAAGGCATATGTGCATTGAATGTTTCAACAACCACAATTATCAGACGTAAGCTCAAGTGAAGAAATTTATATGTTTATAGACAACAAATACGTGAAGATAAGGGCCTATAAATACCAAAATCTTTGAAGGAAAGACACAAACCCACGTGCAATCACTAAAATTATTTTTGTAAAAATTTCTTGTATATTCTTGTAAAGTTTTCAAAAGCACTCAAAACACTTTGAACATCTTGCCCAAAAAAACTAAGTGTTTAGATTTCATATCCATTTGTAAAAGGATTAAGATTAGTCAGTGAGCAAAGCCAACAATAAATCTTTTGATTTGTATAGAACCAACATTGGTTTGGTAAGACAAAGAATATTGAGTTTGTAAAGTTAAGTGAAAATTTGTGTTGTATGTAAGAGTCCAAACTGACAATGACAACTACTTGAAACTAGTTGAAGTTAGTAGAACTTGGTTGTTAACAAAAAATTGGACGTAGTCTCAATGGTAGAGATGAAACAATAAAAATCTGTGTAGCTTATTTTTTTCTATGTTTATATTATGTGTTAAATTGCCCTAGGGTTTAAATTTAACTTTGTTAGAAAACATAATCTATTTTGCAAAATTAGTTTTTATCGTCTAAATCTATTTTTTGAAAATCTTTTATTTGCTTTGCAAAGTTAAACTTTATAAGAAAACTTTGTCTCTTGAGAAAAAGGTTTTAAAATTTGATAAAATCACAATTCAATTCTGAAGGAAAAAAAAAGTGTTCAAAAACACACATTGCGGATAGGCGTCTAGTAACACTCCTTAACGTCCGGATAGCATGAAGGTAGCATTTTACTTTCAAGAACCATTAGAAGAGTAGTATAATAATTTCTTTCATCTTTACAGCTCTAGGTTAACTCTAGAGTATGGTATTACTATCAAACCCTTTTGAGTTAACTCATAATGACTTAAGAAACTTATTTCTTCTTTCATTTAATTTTCCTGGCCAGGATATAATTTTATTCATAGAGCTCAAACTCATTACCAAGAGTTGATGGATTCCTTCTTGATTAATCATTAGTTCTATAGGTATTTAATCATATCCAATATCCATTCAACAAGTACTCTGAAGCATTAGGTGTCCAAAATCAAAATACAACAAATAACCTGTTAATTACTATGACAATCTCAGGTCAAAGAAAGTTATTATACCTTTTCTTGAGAATTTTCTATTGACAGTTTATGGTAAATTTTAACCATTAGAAAATTTCAATTGAGTCATTTCAATGATCACATCAACATGTGACTCATCTATATATACAAATTAATAAATGAGATCTATTAATATTTATCCAATAAATACTATCACATATATATTAATCTATCTGGATTATTGATATCCTATTTACAATAATCCTATGATCAAGAACGGTTTAGATTAAAATTAGAACAAACTTGTTTCTCATTATCATAATCTCTATTATAATAACAAGTCTTTAATTTTAATCAAGGACATTATCAAATGGACCATTCAATCAAATAGTGAAATATGACAATGAAAATAAAATAATACTTTATTATTAAAATTAGAATTGATTACATGATGACTTGGATCGTGGGCATACAAATTTATCGTTGGATCGAGTGGCCTCAGAATAATTAAGAAAGGGGGGTTGAATTAATTATTCCTAAACCTTTACTAATTAAAAAATTACTCTTCTAAGGCTTTTACTAAATTGTTAAGAGAATGAGGAGTAGAAGAGAAACTTAACAGAAAGTAAAAGCGGAAATTAAATGCACAGCGGAAAGTAAAAGAGTAGGGAAGAAGGAAACAACCACACAAGAGTTTTTATACTGGTTCGGCAACAACCCGTGCCTACATCCAGTCCCCAAGCGACCTGCGGTCCTTGAGATTTCTTTCAACCTTGTAAAAATCCTTTTACAAGCAAAGATCCACAAGGGATGTACCCTCCCTTGTTCTCTTTGAAACCCTAATGGATGTACCCTCCACTAGAACTGATCCACAAGAGATGTACCCTCTCTTGTTCTCAGTCAAACTCAAGTAGATGTACCCTCTACTTGTACCACAAAGGATGTACCCTCCAATGTGTTAAGACAAAGATCTCAGGCTGTTAAACCTTTGATACTTTGTGAATGGGGATACAAAAGAATTCTCAGGCGGTTAGTCCTTTGAATACTTTTGTATTAGGGAATGGGAAGAATCAAAAGAATTCTCAAACTGTGTCGTTTTGAATTCTTTGACAAGGGAGAAGGGAGACACAAAAGAATTCAGGCGGTTAGTCCTTCGTTCTTTTGGAAAAGGGAGAAGAGAGACACAAAAAGAATTCAGGCTGTTAGCCCTTGGCGAATTCTTTTTGGCAAAGGAAGAAGAGAATGAAAAGATGAATAGCACAAGTTTTCAAGGTTTGGAAAACCAGAAAACTTCAGAAAGCTTTTGGTACAAAGAAGAAGAAGAAGTTCAAAAAGATTCAAGGCTTGTAAAGGATTGTAAGAGATTGATTGGAAAAGTATTCAAGATTGAAAGAATGAATTAATTGAAAATGCAAAACAAAGCCTTGCTTTTATAGACTCTTCATGTCTGGTCAAGAAGACCATTTAGAAGAGTTATAACTTTTAGAAAAACTTAAAACCAATTTGAAAAAGTCAAAAACCTTTTGAAGAGTTACATCTTTTGATTTATTCAGAAACAGTCACTGGTAATCGATTACCAAATTAGTGTAATCGATTACACAAGGCTTTTAATTGAAAGGATGTGACTCTTCACATTTGAATTTGAATTTCAACGTTCAAGGGCACTGGTAATCGATTACCAAAACATTGTAATCAATTACAGCTTTTTGAAAATAATTGGAACGTTGTAAATTCAATTTGAAAAACTTTTTCAAACTCATTTTGCTACTGGTAATCGATTACAACAATATGGTAATCGATTACCAGAGAGTAAATCTCTTTGGTAAAAGGTTTTGTCAAAAACTCATGTGCTATTCAAAGTTTTGAAAAAAACTTTTTAATACTTATCTTGATTGAGTCTTCTCTTTATTCTTGAATCTTGAGTCTTGAATCTTGATCTTGATTCTTGAGATCTAGAACCTTGAATCTTGATTCTTGTCTCTAGATTTTCTTCTTGAGTCTTGAATTCTTCTTGATTCTTATCTTGAACTCTTGAATTTTTCTTGATTGATCTTTGAGCTTTTTGTCACCACCTTTGTCGTCATCTCTTGTTATCATCATTGTTATCATCAAAACACCTTTGAATCACCTTTGATTCACCATGAAGCTTTGCTTCTACATTTATTCCCAACAATCTCCTACTTGCCAAGAGCCAATCATTCATGAACTTCATTCCTAATTCCCGTTTGTGCTTGTCAAACTCTTTTTATGCTGTCATACCCTAATTTCGTCCGGGGACCTTTGCTTGATGACATGCAACCTTTCTTTGGTCCTTGTGAGGTGCTTGGCACCCATCATTAGGCAATTTGTGAAATTCCAGGACATGCCGGAAAACCAAAAAATATTGATGCACAATCCGTAAGTTTCCGTGACACACCGGAAATCAAATGGAAGCATCGTTGCATAATTAAGTGAGATTCCGTAACATTCCGTAAGTCAAAAAGGGGATGATTATGTAATCCGCAAGGTTCCGTAACATTACGGAAAGAAAACAAGTATCGTTACGAGATTCGTAAGTTTCCGTAACTTTACGAAAAAAGAATCACCAAAAAAGGTAAGGGGGGTGAACTTATCAAGATAGGGGTGTAAATAGCAATTCAAATCTAAGCCCTTCCAGAACATTTTCGAAGTTGGGTTGCTTAAGGAGGAAGCAACTGGGCGGCAAGCTCCTCCACGTTTTTGAAAAATGGTTTTCGGGGCTTCCGCGGCTTCCGTAATACTTCCGTAAAATTTCCGAAAACCTTGGGTAAGCATATTCCACTTAACATTGGTAAAGGGAAAAGAAAAAAGATGAAAATCAAATTCGAAAACAGTTCCGTAAGGCTTCCGTAACTTTTCCGTAAAATACGAAAAGGGGGGTGAACTTAGTAATTCGGGTGCGCTTAGAAATCTTCTTCATTAAGTCTTTGGGCGGCAAGCACCTCCTTTTTTTTCTATAAATAGGGGAGGGGGGAGCTGTTTCAAAATGTTCAAGACCCCTTTAGCTATGCATTTCGGCTATTTTGGGCAAAAACACGTTTTCGTGAAGAAAAATCAAGTCGAAGTACTTCCGTAACGCTTCCGTAAGCGATTCTGTGGAAATTCTTCATCGTTCTTCGTCGTTCTTCACCGTTCTTCATCCGTTCTTTGTTCGTTCTTCGTTCTTCAACGGGTAAGTTTTCGAATTCGAGACTTTCAATTCATTTCTTGTTTTGTGTACTTTCACTTTAATTTCGTTTACTTTCAGTTTTCTTTTCTTCCGTTTTTAACGTGCTTTAACCATTTATTTAAGCCGTTTTCTCGTCTAATAAATGATAAAATGAATTTCAACCGATCATTTGTGTTGTAATCTCGTTTAATCACTGTTAAAACGAAATCTAACTGATCGTTCACGCTATAACCTCGGTTAAACCAAAAAAAGTAAAATAATAATAAAATAATCAAAATATCTTTGAATAAAATAATAAAAAAAATCAATCGAACGTTTTTCTTTGGAAGTTTCCTTGAATGAATTGATTAATAACCAAAGTGAAACTAAGACTAAAATCAACTCACAAATCAAGTTTTTTTCCGAAAAATCACTAAAAACCGTTTTAAGGTCCAACGCCTTAAACGGTCCTCTTTGCTTTTATCGGTTAACATGGACCGTTCAAAAGCATAAAATCAACATGTGACTTTACCGCTTTTGCAAGAACTACGTAGGTCTGATTTCCTCATCGCAATTGAGGATACGTAGGAGCAAAAGCCCCGCTTTTGTCGACCACCCCAAGAGATCGTTAATGGTCCAAATGCCTTAACGTTTCTCTCCTTTCAAAAACAAGAGATCGTTAATGGTCCAATGCCTTAACGTTTCTCTCCTTTCAAAATCAAAAGACCGTTTAATGGTCCAACACCTTAAATGACCTTTTGTTCAAATAAAAAACATATTTTGCAAAAAAGACAAAAAACAAACTTAAACCAAACACTTTGTTCCGAAAGAACTACGTAGGTCTGATTTTCTCATCCCAAATTGAGGAATACGTAGGAGCAAAGGGAAACACCCTTGTCGACCACAAAAAGAGAAAAAATATAAAAAGGGTATAAAGGATATAAGGACATAAAAGGGAACGTAAAAATCAAAGTCATGTTTGCACATTCGATTAAAGGCTGTCGTCCCTTGTGACAGACGTGTGGGGTGCTAATACCTTCCCCGCGCGTAAATACAACTCCCGAACCTTTCACTTAAAAGTTCGTAGATCGCGTCTTTTCCGGTTTTTCCGACGTTTTCCTCAAATAAACGTTGGTGGCGACTCCGCGCGTATTCCTTTCGTGGAACACGCATCCCGCGAGTCACGCGTCGCCCTCCCGTCGAAGGGTAGGTTGCGACAGTTGGCGACTCCACTGGGGACTATTTTTAGAGAGTTAGGCCATTTAATCTTGTGCAAATTTTGCCATGACTTACTCCTTTGTTGGCTTCCCCTTATTATGTTCTTGTATATATAACTCTTTGATGCTTTTAGTGCATTTTTTTTGTATGCATGAGGTAAATATTTATTCATTTGATGCACACAAACACTAACACTATTTGCACACACGGTGAGTTGAAAAAGGGCCCTATACCCGGGTTCGTGGGAA
This sequence comes from Glycine max, assembly GCF_000004515.6. Classification (NCBI taxonomy): domain Eukaryota; kingdom Viridiplantae; phylum Streptophyta; class Magnoliopsida; order Fabales; family Fabaceae; genus Glycine; species Glycine max. Next base: position 7,796,409 of record NC_038256.2, on the reverse strand, counting down.
CATAAGGAGTGGAGGTGAATCCGTGATCATGCTAGGTCTCCGACTTGCTTGATTACAGTGAACCCTCATCTAGAGTTTTTCTCTTTGAAAACATATTGTTGCTAGTAGTCCCTACTGCTGCAGTATGTTCTTCGAAGGGGATGATACCTCTAGAAACCATCAAGAGAGATATGACTACCTTGGGGGTTATCACTAAAAGCCTAGTTAGCTCTCTCCCTTATAGGTCCCTTAAATAGGGGCACGGAGCAAACACGCTGCGTGCCATTTTTCACACTGCCATGCATAAGTATCATATACCCTTTTGCTTATATTTGTTTGTGAATATTGTCGTACTATGTACATCCCCGTGTTGTGCCTTTCGCATATGCATCATGCGTGGGTTTCGTCTTTGATCCCCTCACTTTAGCAAACCGACGGAGGGTCCGTGTCGCCTTCTTAAAAAACATACGTTGGGTGCCATGCTGCCCAAACGTTGTATCCAAGAAGGAAACAATTTCTCGGGCTCCCGTATTCGTAAATTGCATCTGTGTCATATGCATTTCTTCATGCATTCATCCATTCCACCCATGATAGATGTAGGAGTTTTGTTTCGCACTAGATTTTATTTCACTTTAGTAAAACATGGGATCAAGTCAAAAGCCTTCGCTTAAAAAGAGGTTCTATCAAGTCAAAATCAAGAGCTTAGAGGTCACCAGTTTACGAAAGTTGGGGCAATTAATGGGTCAACTTCAACGGCAAGCCTTCCGCAAAGCCTATGGTAAGATTTGGGACCTAGCTAGGGTAGAAGTCTCCATGGAACCGATTGCATCCCTTTCCCAGTATTATGACCAGCCCCTAAGGTGCTTCACATTTGAGGACTTCCAGCTAGTGCCGACTGTGAAAGAGTTTGAAGAAATCCTGGGATGCCCACTGGGAGGAAGGAAGCCATATCTTTTCTCTGGGTTCTATCCCTCCATGACAAGAGTTGCCAAGGTAGTGAAAATCTCAGCACAAGAGTTGGACTGTGTAAAGCAAAACAGGAATGGGGTAGTCGGAGTACCAAGGAAGTGTTTGGAGGAAAGGGCAAAGGCCTTGGCAAATCAAGGCGAATGGGCTTTCTTTTATTGACATCTTGGCGCTTTTGATCTTTGGAGTTGTCCTCTTTCCGAATATGGAAGGGTTAGTGGACCTAGCAGCGATTGACGCTTTCCTCGCCTTTCATCATGGCAAGGAAAGCCCGGTCGTCGCCATTTTGGCCATGTATGACACGTTCGACCGGGGATGTGAAAAGAGCGGCACAAGAATTGTTTGTTGTGCACCAACTCTTGGCTAGCATGGAGGGGCGTCTGTTAAATGGTTCCCTCGCTAGAAGGAAGGAAGAATCAGGATTCTATCTTCATGCGAAGGATGTCCCATGAGAGGAGTGCCATCAGACGAAAGCATCACGCCTTTCATCGCACGAGGTTTCAGTGACCACAACGCGAGGGTACTCCAAGGAGTTCGCAAGGCATGGGATGCGGCGTGAAGAAAGGACAGAGAGCTTAGGGGAAGCAGTAATGGGATCATCGGCGGCTATCATATGTGGCTGAGAGTCCGAACACAAGGACTGGATTGGCTCCCAAATCTAAAGACTGTGAGAGACGATGAGGTTAAAGCTTCGGAAGAAAGTGATGAGGTACAAGCCCTAAAGGCAGAGCTTGAAAGAGCCTGGGTAGTCGAAGAGAAGTTCAAGTCCATAGCCATCAAAGTCTGAAAAGAGTATGATGAACTAAGGGATGTCAATATGGCCACCGATGAAGCCTTGGAATGAGAAACCACGAAGGCCCGAAAGGAAGAACACGACCAAAGCAAAGTTTTGAGGGGCTTTATAGGGCAGCAATAGTGAGCTCAAGCTCCGAAGAGGTGAAAGGAATCATCACGGGTCAAAGGCATGATCTTGAAGGACAAGCTAAAGGTTTGCCTTAGGTCGAAAAGAAATTTGTCCCAACAGTTAAGCGAGACAGAAGGGAATATGTGGGCCATCATCGATAAGTGCAAAGAGAAGCTAAATCTAGCGGCGACTCACGAGCAAAGGCTAGAGGATGAGTACGCCAAGATATCAGCTGAAAGGGAAGCAAGGGAAAGGGTAATTGATTCATTGCACCAAGAGGCAACAATGTGGACGGACCGAGCTCTTACTTTGAACAGGAGTCAAGAACTTCCCCCATTGCTAGCCAAGGCCAAAGCAGTGGCGGACACCTACTCCGCCCCCGAGGAGATCCACGGACTTCTCAGCTATTGTCAGCATATGATAGACTTAATGGACCATATGATTAGAAACCGCTAGGAAGTTTGTATTGTCGCTCAGATCTTGACTAGTTATAACTTTTTGAAAAAAATGAGTTTATCCCACGTTTTTACTCCAAAAATCAGTGCGAATCAAGTCACTCCCACATTTTATCTCTAGCATGCATTGTATGTTGGTCTCGTCCTTTGTCACGGGAAGCCGGAAGGTCCATATCACCTTCTTAATTGTACACATGGGGCACTGCGCCCCCAAATGCGCAAGTAAGAAGAGATAATTTTCCGGGCTCTCGTGTCCGTAAAATGCATTTATATCATGCATCGCATAAGCATCTCTTCATAACATCATAAAGAACATATCGTTCCTGCATTTGTCCGTTATCATATTCCAGCCTCACATTTTGCATGAGTCATGGCATCATCATGCATATGCGTTCAACAAACTTTTTGATCTGCAAAATTGCATACCATTTGTTTTCATGTTTGCTCATCCTTGTGTTTTCCTCTACAAAAACAAAAAAGGGGAAGCGTGAAACTTCACACTACATTCTTAGTTGCATGTGTTAGGCACCATGGGCCAACCATGTTGGGATCATAAACCCATTTCTAAAAATAAAAAAAAAACACACAACAACAAAACAAAATAATTGAACATGGTACCTAATGCATGGTTAACTTGGAAATGGTGTTTCTTCGGGCATCTCAATTTCATAATTACATTTTCCATGCATAGCTTAAAGTATGCCCGAGTCATTCATCCCTATGAGATGTTGTTGAAGTATTGGCGATCAGAATTGCCATTCCTTGGATTATAGGGTTGAACCAAGCTCATGCTTTTATAAAAAGGTTCATCAAGTCAAAATATGGAAGTAACCGTCTTGCAAAATTGGGGCAAAAGATGAATCGAGTCACATCACTGCTTCGTCTACTGCCAAACATATTTAGGATTGTTGATGTCCTTATTACTTCCAGTTTCACCTTGACAAAGATGTCATGGACCATGTTGAAAATCTAAATTGATTCAACCCCATATCCTGCGTAAAAATTCGCAATCTTCAACTGTACATCATTCGCATACATCCATGCTTTTCATTGATTGCATTGCTCATTGCATTCTTTCCTTGAAAAATAAAATAAAATAAAATAAAATGAACTTAATCATTGTTATATAAAAAAAAAAACATGCTTTACGGCGTCCTCACCGAACTTGTGCTAGAGCTAGAGTAATGGGTGAAGTAGAGGAGATACAAGAGAAGATGAAGGCCGACATGGAGGCCATTAAAGAGAAAATGGCCACAATGATGGAGGCCATGATGAGCGTGAAGAAGATAATGGAAGCCAATGCGATTGCAATTGCCGCTACCAGCGTTGTTGCTAAGGTGAACCTGATGTCCCCATCCGGCATCAACCAAATGAATCATCCAACCTCAGATATGGTAGGCAAAGATTTGGGAAGTACGGGCAGCCCCCATAATGTACAAATTCAAAACGAGCACGCCTTCCCGCCATATGGCTTGCCTCTCAACTATACGCCACCCAAAGTGGCGTACACTCCCAATAAGAATGTCAATAACTCCACTCCTATACCCATTGAGAGCCAACAACCCCAAACTGATCATGCACATGTCTCTTAAACCGTGGGGGGGACACATGAAATTCCCCACCACAATCTAGCCGACTTCGAGCCTTGCCTCAGATATGCCACGGAAGGGCAAGCAGTTGGTGGTATACCCCTACAAAACCCTTTGGAAGGCCCTCAGTATCACCCACAACTACACCTCTTGCATTCCACGACAAGTAAAAACCCTCATGCTATGGCAGAAATGGGAAAGTTGGATCATCTAGAGGAAAGGCTCAGGGCCATTGAAGGAGGTGAAGATTATGCCTTTGCTAACCTAAAAGAGTTGTTCCTAGAACCCAATATCATCACCCCTCCCAAGTTCAAGGTGCTGGACCTTGACAAGTACAAGGGGACTACTTGTCCCAAGAACCATCTAAAGATGTATTGTCAGAAGATGGGGGAATACGCAAAAGATGAGGAATTGCTAATACATTCCTTCCAAGAAAGTCTTACTGGGGTAGCTGTTACCTGGTACACTAACTTGGAATCTTCCCGAGTCCATTCTTGGAAGGACCTAATGGTTGCCTTTGTTAGGCAGTATCAGTACAATTTTGATATGGTTCCGGATAGGATGCAACTATAGAACATTTGCAAAAAGGGGGACGGATCTTTCAAAGAACACGCCCAAAAGGTGGAGGGATCTGGCGGCCCAAGTGGTACCCCCAATGATGGAAAGGGAGACGATAATCGTGATGGTAGACACATTATCGATACTCTACTATGAAAAGATGGTGGGCTACGCACCCTCAAAGCTTTGCGGATTTGGTCTTCGCCAGTGAAAGGATCGAAGTGGATCTGAAAAGAGGCAAATTTAATCATCCTGCTTAGACGAATGAGAAAACTGGGGCAAATAAAGAGGGTGAGGATGAGGGAGAAACCCATGCTGTGACTGCCATTCCTATATGGCCAAGTTTCCCACCAAACCCAACAATGTCATTACTCAGTCAATAACAAACCACCTCCTTACCCACCACCCAGTTATCCACAAAGGCCATCCCTAAATCAACCACAAAGCCTGTCTACCGCACTTCCAATGACGAAGACCACCTTTAGCACAAACCAAAAAAAACACCAACCAAGAAATGAATTTTGCAGCGAAAAGCCTGAAGGATTCACCCCAAATTCCGGTGTCATATGCTAACTTGCTCCCATATCTACTTGATAACGCAATGGTAGCCATAACCCCTGCTAGGTTCCCTCAAACCCCCATTTTTCTGAGGATATGACTCGAACGTAACATGTGCATATCGTGGGGGAGCCCTGGGGCATTCCATTGAGCACTGTATGACCCTCAGGCGTAAGGTGCAAGGTCTAATTGATGCGGGCTGGCTGAAATTTGAGGAGAATCGCGTGTAAATCCTGACATTGACAAGAGATGCCACACATGGGGCAATTTTGAAAACTGTTGTTAGATGTCTCTAATGACTCATCAGGATTTTCAAGTGCAAGCCATTGGTCAGTTTGCTCAAGCGACCTGTGCTCCTGAGTTTGGACTTCCAAGACCGTTCAATCAGAGATTACTCGTCTTGCACGTTGGTGGGGTTGCCGTAAAACAATGAGTAAAGTTCAAAACAAATAAGTTTCAAAATAAAAAAATAAGTTTCAAAATAAAAAAAAAATAAAAAGGCATTTGATTGACTGTGTTTTCAAGTAAAAATATAGACGTTCATGTGACTTCATTTTATCATTCCAGAAAGTTTGTCTTCTTAGAGAAGCGAGTTGTCAAGAATAGGATGTTGGACAAATGGCCTCAGTTACCTTAAGAAAAAGGGGGGTTGAATTAAGATGCAAAGACTATTCCCCAATTGAACTATCAATCTCTCTTTTCGAATTAACAATGCACACAGGGATAACCCTTCCCTTGTGTTCAGGAATCCTCTACAACAAGAGACCCACGGTCTCTTAATCCCTTTTCAGAAATAAGAAGAAGAGAAGAAAAGGTCTCTCGTAAAAGAGGTAGATTGTAAAATGAAGATCAATCAAAAATTCCTTATTGAATAAGCAAGTGGTTGACCAAGGAATCTTTTTGAGAGGATAAGACATTTCAGTTCAAAAAAACTCTTGATCTTTCGAGAGGATAAAACTGTTTGGGCAATGAAAACTCTCTTTAAAACATTTGAATGGCCATTCATAAAACATTTGAATAGATATGTCTCTTGGAAATTATTTTCTGAAAATCCCCTCTGGTAATCAATTACAAGACTTATGTAATCAATTACAGGTTTTAAAAATTTGAATTAAAACATTTTCAAACTGCTGGTAATCGATTACCAGAGAGCAAATCTCAATTTGAAAGGATAGAATTCCTTGGTCAAACCTTTTGCTTCTTCAATTTGGAAACTTCTTCCTAAGATTCTAGAGATCAACTTGATCATATATCTTGATTTTCTTGGATTCTTGTCTTGAATAAAACTTAGAAGCACTTGATCCTTTAGCATCATCAAGACATCAAAACATCTTGCTTCTACATAGGAGTCATTTGACTTAATCCATCAGCTGAAAAATCCTTCAACTATTTCTCGTCCTTGGAAAATTCTTTTTGCAAGAATCAATTGCGTCTTTCATTCTTCCTCACTACGAGGTTGTGAAAACAAGACAACAATTGGTACCTCTAAGCCCTACACTGGGGCAATGAAAGGCCCCATGCATAAACCTCAAACGAACCTAGGGGCAGATTAGAAGTTCTCACTCAATAGATTCCCAGCTACAAGGTCATGACGAAAGACAACGATTGGTACCTCAAAGCCTTACACTGGGGCAATGAGGGGCACCGTGCATGAGCCTCAAGTGAACATAGGGGCCGATCAAAAGTTCTCACCCGTCGATGTTTTTAAACAAAAAAAGGGGGGACAAACCCTAGGATTTCAATAGATTGATTAAACGTCAAACATCTCTATTGCCATCACTCCAAAATGGTCAAGTGACTAAATCAAACATAACATACACTTTGAGGGGGTTCCCGGAGAGATTTGCAAAAGATAGGATAAGGTTGCATGAATTATCACCTCTTTCAGAAGGACAATCAATCTGTGTTTTCCAAAAAAAATTAAATCAAAATCAAAATCACAAAACAAGGAAAGAATGACATGAACATTGTACAAACTTTCCATTTCATTGCATTATTTCATATGAAGTCCGCATTTACCAAATTTCACAACAAAGGTTGCATGCATCTGCATCCCTAAAAATCATGTTGACTACATAGATTCCCTACATCTAAATGTCCAAATCTTTTGAATTTGGGATGACCGGCTCTCTCGATGAGTCGATCCCTTGCTTTCTCATAAGGATGGACCCTTGGGTAATAGTTACCCTCACCATCAGAGGGCTGCACGCCCTCACCTCCAGAGGACTACATGTCCTCGCCTTGAGAGGGCTACACGCCCTCACCTTGGATACTAGTTACCCTCACCGTCAGAGGACTACATGTCCTCGCCTTGAGAGGACTACACGTCCTCACCACCAGAGGGCTGCACGCCCTCACCTCCAGAGGACTATACATCCTCGCCTTGAGAGGGCTACACGCCCTCACCTTGGGTACTAGTTACCTTCACCTTCAGAGGACTACACGTCCTCGCCTTCAAAGGGTCATGTACCTTCAACTTCAGAGGACTACACGTCCTCGCCGTCAAAGGGTCATGTGCCTTCACCTTTGTAGGACTACACGTCCTCACCTTTAGAGGACTACACGTCCTCGCCATCAGAGGACTATATGTTCCCCATTTTCAAAGGGGGACATGCCCTCACCTTTAGAGGATTGCACGTCCTTGCCATCATAGGACTACACTCCCTCACCTTCAAAAGGCGACACGTCCTGAACTTCAGAGGGCTACACGCCCTCGCTTTTAGAGGACTACGCATCCTCGCTCTCAGGGGGCCCCATATCCACACCTTAAGATAATTTAAGGTCCTCTGCCCTTAAAAGCTTAACCGAGACTCGCGCTCCCGGTTAAGGGGCCAGTAGTTTCCTTTTAACGGTTCCTGGGCCACCCCCTGATATTGGAGGAGGGCCAACTGTGCGAGCACAACCAGAGAGGGAGGCTATCACACAGCTACTATGCATACCGGGGCAAGATTTCACCCGGGCCGCTGCAAAGAGACGAGTGTGGATCATGCACACCAACATGACCACTCTTACACAGATATAAATGACGTTGTTACTTAGCAACATTCTGCCCAGTGATCGTAATGCCAATCTCCCCCTGCAGATGTATCGGTTGGTCTGTGTCGTCATGACATAGGTAAGTATGCACATGGTTCAATTGATTTCTGATGTCATCTATTGTTTGCAGGGATCGCGCCCACAAGACGCCCAGTGGGCCCGAAGAAGTCCAACAGGGCCCTGGGGTTTCCAGCTCTGGTTACGGGCCTCTGTAGTCCTACAGGGTGCCCGTTCCCCCCGGCAAGGTCACATCATCATAGGTAAGTATGCACATCGCTCAACTGATTTCTGATTTCATCTATTGTTTGCAGGGATCGCGCCTGCAAGACACCCAGTGGACCCGAAGAAGTCTAACAGGGTCTTGGAGTTGTCAAGCTCTAATTACGGGTCTCTGTCAGTTCTACGGAGTACCTGTCACCTCCAGCAAGGGCATCAGGCCCCCTACTAATCGAGCTTTCATCAAGAAGTACTGCGTCTCCAGGCAGGCGCAGGGCGAAACACCACAGCAGCCTAGGGATGGTCGGCAGCGGCAACAGACGCACCGCCATCACCTCTAGCGTTCACCTCTGCTCATCCACAAAAAGGTTTGAGTATTGCCTACACCACATGGCCGACCAATAGGCGACCAAGTCCAAAGCCAAAGGTAAGCAAAGTACTAGGTCATTGACCGACAAGTCATAAGGCGTCCAGCTCAAGACGTTAAAGAAGCGCTACTAGGAGGCAACCTAGTACCTTTTAAATTTCTGCCTGCTATTTGATCATTTTTTATAGTAGGACGCACCTAGTTGCTCATGATCCTGGGAATTTAAATAAAACAAGCGCAAGCTCGGAAGGTAGTCATACCTTACAAAACATATATATGTATGTTTAGGTAGTGAAAATACCTTAGATATGCATGTATGTAAACAAAAAAACACTTCACAAAATATATATATATGTATGTTTAGGTAGAAAAATACCTTAGATATGCATGTATGTAAACAAAAAACACTTCACAAAATATATATATGTATGTTTAGGTAGAAAGATACCTTAGATATGCATGTATGTAAACAAAAAATACTTCACAAAATATATATGTATGTTTAGGTAGAAAGATACCTTGGATATGCATGTATATAGCAAAAATACCTTACAAAACATATATATGTATGTTTAGGTAGCAAGATACCTTGGATATGCATGTATATAGCAAAATACCTCATGAAAAAAAAAGAGAAGAAAAAAAAACAAACAATAAAAAGAAATAAACAAATAAAAAAAAGAAGAAAAAAAAGAGAGAAAAAAGAAAAATAAGTTGTTTAGCTGAAAAACTGATATGCTTTTGAAAAGAGATGACTTCCAACTTTTCTTTGCAAAAATTCACTGATCATAACTAGTTTTTGAAAAAATGTGTATACACCTGAAAGGTGAATGCTGTGAAAATTTTCTCGGACGCCCGAAATGGACTTGGATGAATGCACAAATGGATAAAAGAACATATTTTGGAAACATTGGGTTGACTAAAACAGAGGAAATGAATCCTGAGCCCTAGCATCACATGACCATAAAAATTTAACACTTGAGTCTCCGCATAGGTGCATGCATGACCAGTTTTGCATAAAGTTTCCAAATCATCATTTTTGCATTTGTGTCATGGAAATAATGTGGGGCACCCCTTTTATCCTTGAGCCAAACCAAACCCCGACATGTATCATGTCTAGCCATTCTACAAACCTTGATCCAAAATCATGACTCACTATAATCCTTACCCTCGGAAGCAAAAAAGGAAAGAAGGAAAATTTCCAATCAAAGAGAAAGCAAAAAGAAAAGAAAGGAAATTCCCAATCAAAAAGTGGGAGAAAGCAAAAAGAAAAGCAAGGAAATTCCCAATCAAAGAGAGGGAGAAAGAAAAAAAGAAAAGAAAGAAAATTCCCAACCAAAGAATGGGAGAAAGTAAAGAAAGAAAAGAAGAAAGCTCCTGGTCAAAGAAACCAGAAGAAATGTGCAGAGAGGTCTTTAGACCGGACAATATCTGAACAATACAGAATTGTCACCAAATGAACAAAAAGAAGGAAAGGAAACCATGACCTAAAATGGTCTTCTCCCTTTAATTGCCAACCAGAATCAGTGCGCTAGCGACTTTTTCGCCCCGCACTAAACAAAAACAGAAAAGGAAAAGCCAACAAAAAATCAAAAGCCAAAAACACACAAAAGCCGAAAAACCCACCAAAAGAACCCATTCCCAAGGGAAGTCCTATTGATCCATGATCACGCATGTAATTTTTGATTTGATAGGAAATAATTTGCAAAGTCAAGTCATGACATATCTATGGTTCGGAATTAGGATGAAACACTTACCTATGCGAGATTGATACACTTTGAGTGGATTTCTTCTATTTTTGTCGAACCCAGTGTTTCCTCTAAATGGTCATTTAGAAACAAAATGCTAACATCCAAAATCTCAGATAAGGTTATGGGGGGATTTCATCAGCAGACTCTCCTTCCCCGGTAAACGCATTGTTTTTCACTCAAAAAACCGTATGCTGCTCTAATCAGTTGGAATATTTATCTCTTTACTAAAGCATGTTTGCATTTTAGCGAAGAAAACACCGAGACTTTTTCAAGTCTCACAAGTTACCCAGAACTACGTAGGTCTGAGTTCCTCATTGGAGGATACGTAGAAGCAAAAGCCTCGCTTTTGTCGGCCGCCCCATAATCTTTGTCATACTGACCCTGAGGTCATGTGACATGCACCCTTGTGTCATCCAGAGGCGGCGGGCCCGATGACACGCGGAGATACCTTACGGTTATCCGCACCCTTTTGTCATCCAGAGGCGGCGGGCCCGATGACACGCAGAGACAAAATTTGGTCATTCTGCACCCTTGTGTCATCCAGAGGCGGCGGGCCCGATGACACGCGGAGATACCTTACGGTTATCCGCACCCTTTTGTCATCCAGAGGCGGCGGGCCCGATGACACGCATAGACAAAATTTGGTCATTCTGCACCCTTGTGTCATCCAGAGGCGGCGGGCCCGATGACACGCGGAGATACCTTACGGTTATCTGCACCCTTTTGTCATCCAGAGGCGGCGGGCCCGATGACACGCAGAGACAAAATTTGGTCATTCTGCACCCTTGTGTCATCCAGAGGCGGCGGGCCCGATGACACGCGGAGATACCTTACGGTTATCCGCACCCTTTTGTCATCCAGAGGCGGCGGGCCCGATGACACGCGGAGATACCTTACGGTTATCCGCACCCTTTTGTCATCCAGAGGCGGCGGGCCTGATGACACGCAGAGACAAAATTTGGTCATTCTGCACCCTTGTGTCATCCAGAGGCGGCGGGCCCGATGACATGCAGAGACTAACATAATCTTCTGCACCTTTTGTTCCTCCGGGAACAACGAGTCATTTACATGCGGAAATTTTACGGTCACCCGCGACTCTCGTCAACCGAGAGGAACGAAATTAGTGTCATACCCTAATTTCGTCCGGGGATCTTTGCTTGATGACATGCGACCTTTCTTTGGTCCTTGTGAGGTGCTTGGCACCCATCATTAGGCAATTTGTGAAATTCCGGGAACAACAAGTCATTTGTATGTGGAGATTTTATGGTCACCCGCGACTCTCGTCAAATCGAGAGGAACGAAATTAGTGTCTTGTCTTTACTTTCCTTTTATCTCCAATAAAAGACAAGTAAAGAGGGGCAACTGTCATACCCTAATTTCGTCCGGGGACCTTTGCTTGATGACATGCGACCTTTCTTTGGTCCTTGTGAGGTGCTTGGCACCCATCATTAGGCAATTTGTGAAATTCCAGGACATGCCGGAAAACCAAAAAATATTGATGCACAATCCGTAAGTTTCCGTGACACACCGGAAATCAAATGGAAGCATCGTTGCATAATTAAGTGAGATTCCGTAACATTCCGTAAGTCAAAAAGGGGATGATTATGTAATCCGCAAGGTTCCGTAACATTACGGAAAGAAAACAAGTATCGTTACGAGATTCGTAAGTTTCCGTAACTTTACGAAAAAAGAATCACCAAAAAAGGTAAGGGGGGGTGAACTTATCAAGATAGGGGTGTAAATAGAAATTCAAATCTAGGCCCTTCCAGAACATTTTCGAAGTTGGGTTGCTTAAGGAGGAAGCAACTGGGCGGCAAGCTCCTCCACGTTTTTGAAAAATGGTTTTCGGGGCTTCCGCGGCTTCCGTAATACTTCCGTAAAATTTCCGAAAACCTTGGGTAAGCATATTCCACTTAACATTGGTAAAAGGGAAAAGAAAAAAGATGAAAATCAAATTCGAAAACAGTTCCGTAAGGCTTCCGTAACTTTTCCGTAAAATATGAAAAGGGGGGTGAACTTAGTAATTCGGGTGCGCTTAGAAATCTTCTTCATTAAGTCTTTGGGCGGCAAGCACCTCCTTTTTTTCTATAAATAGGGGAGGGGGGAGCTGTTTCAAAATGTTCAAGACCCCTTTGGCTATGCATTTCGGCTATTTTGGGCAAAAACACGTTTTCGTGAAGAAAAATCAAGTCGAAGTACTTCCGTAACGCTTCCGTAAGCGATTCTGTGGAAATTCTTCATCGTTCTTCGTCGTTCTTCACCGTTCTTCATCCGTTCTTCGTTCGTTCTTCGTTCTTCAACGGGTAAGTTTTCGAATTCGAGACTTTCAATTCATTTCTTGTTTTGTGTACTTTCACTTTAATTTCGTTTACTTTCAGTTTTCTTTTCTTCCGTTTTTAACGTGCTTTAACCATTTATTTAAGCCGTTTTCTCGTCTAATAAATGATAAAATGAATTTCAACCGATCATTTGTGTTGTAATCTCGTTTAATCACTGTTAAAACGAAATCTAACTGATCGTTCACGCTATAACCTCGGTTAAACCAAAAAAAGTAAAATAATAATAAAATAATCAAAATATCTTTGAATAAAATAATAAAAAAAATCAATCGAACGTTTTTCTTTGGAAGTTTCCTTGAATGAATTGATTAATAACCAAAGTGAAACTAAGACTAAAATCAACTCACAAATCAAGTTTTTTTTCCGAAAAATCACTAAAAACCGTTTTAAGGTCCAACGCCTTAAACGGTCCTCTTTGCTTTTATCGGTTAACATGGACCGTTCAAAAGCATAAAATCAACATGTGACTTTACCGCTTTTGCAAGAACTACGTAGGTCTGATTTCCTCATCGCAATTGAGGATACGTAGGAGCAAAAACCCCGCTTTTGTCGACCACCCCAAGAGATCGTTAATGGTCCAAATGCCTTAACGTTTCTCTCCTTTCAAAAACAAGAGATCGTTAATGGTCCAATGCCTTAACGTTTCTCTCCTTTCAAAATCAAAAGACCGTTTAATGGTCCAACACCTTAAATGACCTTTTGTTCAAATAAAAAACATATTTTGCAAAAAAGACAAAAAACAAACTTAAACCAAACACTTTGTTCCGAAAGAACTACGTAGGTCTGATTTTCTCATCCCAAATTGAGGAATACGTAGGAGCAAAGGGAAACACCCTTGTCGACCACAAAAAGAGAAAAAATATAAAAAGGGTATAAAGGATATAAGGACATAAAAGGGAACGTAAAAATCAAAGTCATGTTTGCACATTCGATTAAAGGCTGTCGTCCCTTGTGACGGACGTGTGGGGTGCTAATACCTTCCCCGCGCGTAAATACAACTCCCGAACCTTTCACTTAAAAGTTCGTAGATCGCGTCTTTTCCGGTTTTTTCGACGTTTTCCTCAAATAAACGTTGGTGGCGACTCCGCGCGTATTCCTTTCGTGGAACACGCATCCCGCGAGTCACGCGTCGCCCTCCCGTCGAAGGGTAGGTTGCGACATATGCCAAGCGCCTTGGTGAAGGGATCTGCTGCATTCTCCTTTCCATCTACCTTTTCAATCTTAACGTCACCTCGTTCTATTATCTCTCTAATCAAGTGATACCTTTGCAAAATATGTTTGGACTTCTGGTGTGATCTTGGCTCCTTTGCTTAAGCAATAGCCCCATTATTGTCGCACAATAATGGGACTGACTCTTCTATTGAAGGAACCACACCAAGTTCAAATATGAACTTTTTCATCCAAACATCTTCTTTAGTGGTTTCACTTGCCGTTATATATTCTGCTTCAATAGTTGAATCTGCTATCGTGGCTTGCTTAGAACTTTTCCAACTTACTGCACCACCATTTAAAGTGAAAACATATCCTGGAATGGATTTGCTATCGTCTTTGTCTGATGCAAAGCTTGCATCAGTATAACCCTTTAGTTTCAATTCAGAGTCTCCATAAATGAGGAATTAGTCTTTAGTTCTTCTTAAGTACTTAAGTATGGTCATAACCACTTTCCAATGTTCCTCACCAGGGTTTGCTTGATATCGACTAGTTACACCTAGTGCATAAGTGACATCAGGACGTGTACAAGTCATGGTGTACATGATAGCTCCCACTGCGCTAGCATATGGTACTCTACTCATGCGTTCTCTTTCTTCAGGAGTTGTTGGACAATTCTCCCTACTAAGAGTAATTCCAACACCTACAAGAAAATAGCCTCGTTTGGAATTATCCATGTTATATCTCTTTAAGATAGTATCAATGTACATAGATTGGGAGAGTTCAAGTAACCTTTTAGATCTATCTCTATAAATCTTTATACCTAGAATATAGACTGCTTCTCCCAAATTCTTCATGGAGAATTGTTCTAATAGCCAAATCTTTGTGTCTTGCAATGTTGGTATGTCATTTCCTATTAGTAATATGTCATCTACATATAACACTAAGAAAATAATTGCACTCCCACTGACCTTTTCGTAAACACATGGCTCTTCCTCACATTTAACAAACTCAAACTTTTCGATTGTCTTATTAAAATGAATGTTCCAACTTCTAGAAGCTTGTTTCAATCCATATATAGATCGTTGCAACTTGCAAACTTCATTACAACCGGCCAATGATGTGAATCCTTCAGGTTGAGTCATGTACACTTGCTTTTTCAACTCACCATTAAGGAAAGCTGTTTTTTCACATCCATTTTCCATATCTCATAATCATAGTATGCTGCTATGGCAAGTAGAATCTGAATTGATTTGAGCATTTCCACAGGAGAAAATGTTTTGTCATAATCTATTCCTTCCTGTTGACGATATCCTTTAGCAACAAGGCGAGCTTTATAGGTATCAACCTTTACATCTACTCTAATCTTTTTCTTGTAAACCTATTTACAACCAATTGGTTTTATATCCTTTGAAGCTAGCTTTAACTAAAGTCTATACTTTGTTGACCTTCATTGATTCTATTTCAGATTCCATGGCTTTTTGCCATTTCTTGCAATCCGAGCTTCTCATGGCCTATTCATAGCTCTTAGGGTCATCATCATTAAGATAAACCTCATTTGACATGTCATCTTGCACCATTCAGTTTAATTTATTAGGTGCACAATGCATTCGAGTAGATCTTCTAAGAGGTTCTTGTGTTGGGTTCAAAGGTTGTTGCAATTGTTCTAAGATTGGTTCATTAACTTCTTCCTGAACAACGACTTGTTCTTGAACAATAGCTAGTTCTTGAGCAATAATCGTTTGAGTTGAAGAGCTTTGTCCTAATTTCAAAACATCAAAGAAAGGTCTCTTAGTTTCCATCTCATGTTCTTGAGTTATGTTATCATTAGTGACTTGAGTCTCATCAAGTTCAATTTCTTTACCATGGTTTCCTTCTACAAGAAACTCTCTTTCCAAAAAGGTTGCTCCTCTTGCCACAAACACTTTATGGTTAGAAGGTTGGTAGAAATAATATCCCATTGTTTCTTTAGGATAACCAATGAATCTACACTTATTAGACCTTGCATCATATTTATCTGTTTGCAATCTTTCAACATAAGCAGGGCAACCCCAGACCTTGATGTGTTTAAGAATTGGTTTCTTTCCTTTCCATATCTCATATGGAGTTGTAGAGACTGCTTTTGTAGGAACTTTATTTAGCAAGTAGGTTGCTGCTTCTAAAGCATATCCCCATAAGTTTAATGGGAGATCAGTGAACCCCATCATGGATCTAACCATATCTAGTAAGGTTTGATTTCTTCTTTCAGATACACCATTGTGTTATGGTGTTCGCGAAGGTGTTCACTGAGAGAGAATCCCATTCTCCTTTAGATAGTCAATAAATTTATCACTAAGATATTCTCCTCCTCTTTCAGATCTAAGCATTTTGATACTCTTACCAGTTTGCTTTTCAACTTCACTATGAAATCTTTTAAACATTTCAAATGATTCAGATTTATGTTTCATAAGATACAAAAATCCATATCTAGACATATCGTCAGTGAAGGTGATAAAATAAGAATATCCTCCTTTGGCTTGAATCTTCATGGGCCCATAAACATTTGTATGAATTAGTCCCAATGACTCATAAGCTCTTTCTCTACTTCCAATAAATGGAGATTTAGTTATTTTTCCTTTGAGACAAGATTCACAAGTTTCATATGATTCATAATCATAATTATCAAGGTAACCTTCCTTGTGCAACTTGTTAATTCTTTTCTCGCCAATGTGACCTAGCCTATAATGCCAAAGATATGTTTTATTTACTTGATTATCTCTTTTTCTTTTGAAACTAGAAGAAACATGCATAATCGAGTTATGATTCACATCGAGTAAGACATAAATGCTGCGTTGGAGATAACCATTCACATATAAATCATCATCATGATAAATTGAGCAAATGTTATTATTAAAGATAATGCGAAAACCTCGCTTGTCCAACATGGAAATTGAAATAATGTTTGAAACAAATTTCGGAACATAATAACAATCTTCCAATATTAGTACTTTTCCAGTAGGCATTATTAAAGAAACTGATCCTAAAGCTAAGGCAACAACATTTGCTTCATTCCCTACTTGTAGATTTATTTCTCCTTTCTTCAACCATCTAGTTATCTGTAGTCCCTGCAACGTATTGCAAATATTAAAACTACTGCCTGTATCTAATACCCACATTGAAGAATCAGTGACAATTAAAGAAATCATGAAAACATTTTTCATTAATGTCTTACCTTGTTTCTTGTTTTTCAAAGAATCAAGATACTTCTTGCAATTTCTCTTCCAGTGACCTTTCTCCTTACAGAAGAAACATTCAACATCAGTTTGGTCAATCTTGTTCCTTTTGTTCTTGGGTTTGGTCATACCACCCTTAGGTCCAAGGTGCTTCCTTTTTGGTACTTTGCCTTTCTTCTTGGAGCTCTTGCCAACTATCATGACGGTTCCTTTCTTCTTCTCAGAAGAAATTTGATTCTCATAATCAATTAGCAGATTAAGCATCTCATGCAAGTCACAACTCATCTTATTCATGTTGAAATTCACAATAAATTGTGAAAATGAATCAGAAAGTGATTGTAGAATCAAATCTTGAGAAAGCTCTTTCCCAAGAGTGCACCCCAACTTCTCAAGTTGTTCTATGAGATCAATCATCTTAAGAACATGGGGTCCAACCTTTTCATTTGCAGCAAGTGAGGATCTAAACAGGGCCTTAGATAACTGAAATCTAGTCGTCCTTGCTTTGACCATCGTACATCTTCTTAAGATGTTCAACGATCTCATACAGGTCCATGTCTTAAAGTTGCCTTTGGAGTTCTGAACTCATTGATGCCAAGATAATGCACTTAGCAGTATGGCACTCATCTAGGTACTTTTGAAAAACCTTGGTTGCTTCAGCATCACTCAGATTAGGTGCTTCCATGGGAGGCTTATCAATAGTGTCAATAAGCTTCTCATGCATGAGAACAATTCTCAAGTAGCAGTACCAATCATCATAATTGGCTTCAACTAGTTTTCTAGATTCAAGAATACCATGAAGCGATAGAGAAGACATACTGTTGATTAAGCACACAACAAAATATAGTTATGTCAGAGCATAATTTTTCAAACCTTTTAAAAATATAAAAATATTAATGATATTTCCACTAATTACAATAATAATATAGTAATGTAAGAAATACTTATTTCTTTTAAGTGGATCACATAAAGCCTCTTAAAAATTGTGAGCTAGCCACTTGGTTATCAAGTCGTTTCTCAACACATTCTAAGACAATGCATCATATACATTTTCAAATCAAAATAAGAAATATCATATCACATAAGTTCCTAGTTGTCAGGTCAATTCTATTGATATCAATAAATTAATTTTAATACTTCCCTAAGTTGTCTAGGCACTCAGTATATAATTAATTTAAAAAACGTGCATCTTATGCGAGAAAAAAAAATTATTAATTATAAGTCTCCTGTTCGTCAGGTCGTTCCTTATTATTAATCATTAAAAAAATTATATCATATGTCTCAATTTATCTTTTTTCTATAAGTCCCCAGGTAATCAGGTCATTCCTTATGATTAAACAATTTAATATGTAAGATAAATCAGATGACAAACCTATTTATCATTTAGATATATATATATAACAATTATATAATTACGCACATAGCATATAAAAAAATTTTCTCTCAAATAATTGAACGAGATACAGTGCTTGAAGCGCATACCTCTTTGATATCACATATCCTAATGCAAGGTCTTTACATTAAATTAATATCCAACAATTTGAAAATAAAAGAATTGATAACAAATTACTCAAAATTGAAGGAAAGGTTTAATCTTTTAAAAGGAATCCAAATAAAATAAAAAAATATTTATTCTCCTTTATATAAAAATACCAACGCATATGATATGGAACACCTCCAGCAAATCAAGCACTGTATTAACAACCAATTGCAAACATTCCACCGATTCAAAACAACATCCACGTAACAAGATTACAAATTGCACAAAAGAAAAATTAATTTGATTTGACAATGTAATCATGCAATCATAATAGACAACATTACGTGTAAGTAAATTAAAATTGAAACTTTTTCAAATTTTTGTTAAATATAATTTAAATACAAAATACCCATGGTTGTGATACCAATGAAGGAAAAAAAAGGTATTCAAAAACACACATTGCGGAATAAAAGGATCTATTTTGTATTTAAATTATATTATAAACAAATGACATATTAAAAGTGTACCTGTTGATGAGCTCTTGAATCATAAAATTTCTTCAATCGTGTGAAGACTCTATGTGTATCCACACCGAGACTGACCTCTATTCGTCAACAACTTTGACAAGTGGAAAAGTAAGAATAGAGAAGTGATATTGAGATAATTTCAACATGCAGCCTAAGGCTCTATTTATAGCAAGCTAAGGATACTAAATTTCTGATCAAATCAAAATCATTATTGATAGTATCCTTTTTAAGCTATATTATTTCTTGAAGCTATATTATTTCTTGTTACCTTTTATTGCTAACCATTTAGCAATTAAAATTGAAATAATAATTGACCAAGTCAAACTTGTATCTAGCTGCCTTTCCAACCCAAATTCCAAATACAAAATCATATATGTTTGTTTTTCTTCTTTCACCAAATCTTTCATATTATTTATATTTTCCGTGCTAGCAAAAATATAATAATATTCCACCTTTTTGAAATCAATTAATCATTTGATCATATTAAATTCTCTAATTTAATTAATCATCAAATATTAAAATAATTTCTTTAACAAAGATTAGAACACTCGTTTGTGTGTGATCCCGTAGGTTCAATACTAAGCCGGTAATATATTAATCAAATTAATATACTAATTAAGGTAGGCGTCTAGCAACACTTCTTAACGTTTGGATAGCATGAAGTAACATTTTACTTTCAAGAACCATTAGAAGAGTAGTGTAATAATTTCTTCCATCTTTACAGCTCTGGGTTAACTCTAGAGTATGGTATTACTATCAAACCCTTTTGAGTTAACTCATAATGACTTAAAAAACTCATTTGTTCTTTCATTTAATTTTCCTGGCCAGGATATAATTTTATTCATAGAGCTCAAACTCATTACAAGAGTTGATGGATTCCTTCTTGATTAATCATTAATTCTACAGGTATTTAATCATATCCAATATTCATTCAATAAGTGTTCTAAAGCATTATGTGTCTGGAATCAAAATTCAACAAATAATTTGTTAATTACTATGACAATCTCAGGTCAAAGAAAGCTATTATACTTCTTCTTAAGAATTTTCTATTGACAGTTTATGGTAAATTTTAATCATTAGAAAATTTCAATTGAGTCAGTTCACTGTGACTCATCTATATATGCAAATTAATAAATGAGATCTATTAATATTTATCCAATAAATACTATCACATATATATTAATCTATCCAGATTATTGATATCCTATTTACAATAATCTTATGATCAAGAACGGTTTAGATTAAAATTATAACAAACTTATTTTTCATTATCATAATCTTTATTATAATAACAAGTCTTTAATTTTAATTTAGGACATTATCAAATGGACCATTTAATCAAATAGTGAAATATGACAATGAAAATAAAATAATACTTTATTATTAAAATTAGAATTAATTACATGATGACTTGGATCATGGGAATACAAATTTATTCCCAACAAATTCTCCTTATAATATTTGTCTTTACATTTACATCTCTCTTTTTGTTCAAATTAAGATGTGACATGTGATGAAAATGTATTATCATGTTGGTTTTTAGTTTTTTTTTTTTATGTATTACTTTCATAAGTTCATGTTGAATGAATTTACAACTCACCTTGACATAAACATTAATAAGATTAAAAAGAGATTAAAATATTCTTTAAAAAAAGATTAATTTTTTTAACAAAATAAGAAACATAAATAAAAAACCTCAAACTATAAAGGAAATAAAACTAAATGTTAGTATATAATTAAAGAACGTACAAAAAAATATGTAAACTTTAATATTAAGTGATGTTTTATCAATGATGGATGATAGCGGTTAAATTAGATTATTTTCTTCTAGATAAAATATAAATCTAAACTAAATTAAATTACATATAAAATTAATGTTTAAAAATATATATAAGAAAATTAAAATTATAAAAAAATGTGATGGGTTCCTCACCGGTATACCTAAATCTAATAAAACCCAATCAAAAGGTTTCAAAATACAAATTTGCCTTTTTAAACCTGAACCTAGCTATCTTTGTTTCCACAAAGATAGAAGTGATTATAGTCAAACCTATTTCTAACCTATCTCTGTTGTCGTGTTTGTCTTGTATATAAATATTCATGTTATATACCTTTTTATAAATTGAATGAAGAATGATAACATAAGAATAAATTGAATAAAATTTTTTTAGATTATTAAAATTATATTATCCATTTAATGTAACAATATATATATATATATATATATATAAAATAAAATGATATGTCTATTTTTATATAATATATATTTATATTTTTAAATTGTTGCAATCCCAACTGGGATATATTTGTCACAACCAGGATGACGACACAAATACTTAAATATAAAAGGTACCAAATTTATTATTTTTCCCTGGACTTATAAAATCCCGTCTTGAATGTGTCCAATGTTACTGCACATGAGATTTTTAGTCATATTTTTTGTCTAAAATTTGGTTAAAATACTGTTAAAAACTTTTAACAACATTTAAAGAATATTATCAAATATGAATAAATTTTACTAATATTTTATCAAATACGGTATATAATCCATTTGTTAACACCTTAAGCACATAAACTATACCCAACATTTGATAAAACCTTTAGGGCATCAACTATACACAACAATTAACAATTGACCAAGTATTTTTTTGAGAATTAACAATTGACCAAGTATTTTTTTGAGATTCAGTGAGGCTTTTGTAATGGTTTTGTTGTTCTCAAATGTGAATTACAAGTCCAAAAATAAAATCAGAAATATTTGACAACTCCACCAATAGGAGCGGAACAAAAGGTATGATAATGAAGAAATCCTATTCTGTGCACGAAAATTGGCCACATATATAGATCAAAAGAGTAAGGATATTGCTTTATTCAATTTGTTTTATTTCAATTCCACGAACCAATAATAAGTTGACACATACATGTCGTACAACTTTGACATTCAAGTAGCTAGCTAGTATCAATCAAATAAATTCTGTATATATTCACATGATAGATTGATAGTGGTCCTCGATGTTACACTAGTCATAATTTGTACAGAAAATATACATAGATGTTCGAGCATCTTCGAAACATAAATGACCCACAAAATATTTGCCCAGGCAAAAGAGGCAAGAAATTAGTCACAAAATTTCAAACATATTTAAATAAATTTTAGTTTAAGATAAAAAATGTCTTTAAACTCAACAAACACTTAAAAAGTACTTGACCCCAAAATAGTAAAGGTTCAAATAGTCAAAATTACATCATGTCATAGACCAACTTCTTGATATTAATTTATAATAGTAAGATCTTACATTATTTTTTCTCACTAAAGCTTTTTTATTTGACATGTCTATGGTGTTATTTGTGGTTTTCCCCCTATATTTTATGTGTTTAAATCTTGAACTAAATACCACAATAAAGATATTAAAAATTTGGCTTAATTATTATTTTGATCTTTTAATTTATTTTTAAAGTAAAATTAGATTTTCTTATTTTCAGTTTGGCTTTTTATTCTTAAAAGTTTCAATTAGGTTCCTTATTTAAGAAGGTCCCTTATTTTCTTAAATGAGTTTAATTCAGTCCTATTTAAAATCAAATTTATTCTTCTTTTATTTAATTTTCTAGATCAAGTTAAAGAAAATGAGACCAAAATAAACCCATTTTTTTTTTTAAAAAATAAAGGACCTAATTAAAACTTTTAAGCATAAAAGGATCTAATTGAATAATTTTTAAAAACTAGAAAACTTAATTGAATTTTTAATAGTAAAATGACTAAATTAAACTTTAAATAATAATTAAACATGAAAAATTCAATGATAAATTGATTAAATTTCAATCAAATCACGGCAATTGCTATATCATTTTCTCCCATTATAATGCACCTTTGTCTCTCCGATTCAATCCAAATTAACACGCAATACACCCAATGTAATTTTGTCTTTGTCGTCATATCTATGGACCAATATTAGTTTTTACTACTCTAGCTAGATCTAGATTTTGGCATTCTTACAATTTTGTCCGTAGTTTCTGATCTCCTGCATGACAAAACGTGGCAATACCTCAAATCAGGCTGTGGAATTTAGATATTAATAATGTGTGATTTCAGAAGTTTCTTTGTCATGCATGGGATCCCTCAATCAAATACAAAATGGGCGTGATCCCATGTTATTTACACAGGTCAAGTCCAAATGTATGTACATTGCGTTCGTATATGCAGGTAGTGGTAGGGACCATATTCCAACTAAGGTTTCATATAGTAGTTAGGTCGTGTTAGTCACTAATAATATCAAAATTAATAATAGGTGACTTGTACGAGAATATGATTTGAAGGAATAATAATTAAGGAAATTAATATGCATGATTTTATCCGCTTAATTGAAAGTCAAGTCCGTTTGGCATAATCCCTCCATTCCCCAGTAGTGCCGCTTTCTTGATAGCTATCGGCTGAAGTTCACTCTCTCTTTTTTGCTGATAGGGTTGGCCAAAACGCCCAAGACCTAGATTAGCTACTATTCATTGGAAAATAAAAAACATTTACATCCTTCACGAAGGAGTTATGAGCAAGCTAAAGTTCACTCTCCTAGACACTTAATGCTAACTAGTTATTTTGTCAGATTTGATAGAATTTTCTCACGATAATATTTCTTCATGAGTTCTTCCCATAAGTATTGATAGGGTGTATCTGCATTGACATTCAAGTAACGCAAAAGTACGAACATGTTTCAAAATTATAGGTAGGAATAAAGTTCATTTAGGTGAACCTTAATAGTCTTTTTTATAGACGTAAAATTAGATAATAAGATTTTAATTTCTATTATAAGATAATGTAAATAGGAAAAGAAATATGATTTTATCTTATCTTTCCTTTAATAATAGATAATATTTGGTTTTAGGGAATATTTATATCTTTTTGATTGAAGATAGAGTTTTTCTCTTACCATAATTATAGATATCAGATTCTCTAGATTCCCAGTAAGCTACTCGGTTGGCCACCGAGTACGAAGACTTGCCGAGTCTAAGTAGTACATATGTCCCCAAACTTTGAAGTTGATTGTATGAGCTTTTACTACTAAAAAATAGGTTTTTAACATCGATTATTAAATATTTTCAACATCAGTTATTAACCGATGTTGAATCTACCGATATTAAAAGTCTCAATCATATGTCATATCATAAAAAAATATAAAATATCTATCGACGTTAAAAGTCTCAACATCGGATGTCATATCAAAAAATATAAAATATGTAGAAAACCTCATCAGTTTTTTTATGAAAACCGATGTTGCTTTGGTTTTTAGAAAAATTGATATTGTCAGTCAATGACAACATCAGTTTTACTAAAAATCGATGTTGTTTTTAAGAATCAACATCAATTTTTCTACAAACCAATGTTGCCAGTAAAAAAATATCGATTTTTTTTGAAAAAATCGATGTTGGTGATCAAAAAACAACATCGATTTGTCTAGAAACTGATGTTGCTTTTGACAAATAACATCGATTTCTCTAAAAAATCGATGTTGTTTTTTGTAATTTTTTTAATATCCTAACTGTTTTTTTTTTAATTACCCCCAAATTAACCTATAAGTTGAGAAGCATAACTAGACCAGACAACTTTTATCTAGTAGTTTAAATTTTATTCATAATATATAATTAAATATTTACTATGAATTATAAGAAATATTTGAAATATTGAAAGTCAATACATAAAATTATTTGTAACATAATCTAAATTAACATAATAACAACTCTACAATTTTAAAATTACTTAAACACCTAGTGTTTGATTTTTTTAACTTTCAGATAATATCTTGCCTACTGAATGCGAATTACCTTCATTTTCTCTGGTTCTAATGGTCTTTGATAAGTAAAATATTGCATGATATAATAAAACATAAGTTAATATATAAATCTAAATAATAACAATTATAAGAAAATGAATTAGTTTTGGAGTAAATAATTATTGTTTACCAGTTATCCTTGAAACCTCCTGGAACTATCGTTGACATAATGCATTACGTAGTACCTACATTCAGTACTTCCTTTATCCTTATTACACTAAATTGAATATAATATTTAGATATTCAAAGTTAATTGAAAATTGGTGTATAACATAATAAAATTTAATTTTTAAGGCATGAAACATTATTTAAATAACTTACTTTAATTATAATCCATCTAGCAGCAGCCTTAGACTTACTTCCTTGATTGTTGTTGAATCCCTTCATTAAGAGAAACATGCATATGTATTGTATTATTAAAATATTGATGTCAAATTCTAATCATAAAGTAAATGTATTACAAAATACAATTGATCTTTCAAGTAGTTGTCGGGTCTATTGTGCAAGGAACAAAACCAGATGATGACAATATTGTCCTTAGGTAAAATAACGACCATTTGACAATGTGCACCGCATTGGAGAACAATAAGTCATTATAAAAGCATACATGGTTTAAATTGATTTGTTCAGTTTAACTTACCCATTCAAGTAGGCTTATGGGTACACATCTCTTTGTGAATTATGCATCCATTTCTTAATATAATCTTCTGATTCAAATTACGATTGCCCAGATCTTTGTATGGATTGTGGCTTGAGGAATCCATTCACATTGATATTCCTCGCTTGCATACTTGTCTCAGTCATATGTCTATTGTTGTTAAATTAAGTAAATTATGCATGAATTTAAAACAATCAGTTAGGTAATATACAATAATGTAAAATGACTTACAGAATCGATAATTGTATAACAGAGATGCTTAGATGTTAACCACCGTGTGTCATTTCAAAAATATCTTCATGCTTTATGTACAATGTGAAGTTATCATTATACACCCCAAACACGGTAGCATCCCATGACACCTACAACAAACTTAAGGAAAAGCTGTGGGATGGACAATGTCATCAGGTACAGG
The DNA here is from genome assembly GCF_000004515.6 of Glycine max. Classification (NCBI taxonomy): domain Eukaryota; kingdom Viridiplantae; phylum Streptophyta; class Magnoliopsida; order Fabales; family Fabaceae; genus Glycine; species Glycine max. The sequence goes on along the minus strand of NC_038256.2, from coordinate 7,770,431 downwards.
GGATTGACATCAAGATCCAACATATCTACAGGTTTTGCCGATCCCTCAACTCCCTGTTTATCCTACACAATTAATAAACATTAAGCAAATGACAATGAAAACTTGATTTGTAACAAATATTTTATTAATAATTATTAAAAAAACAAAATTAAATACCTATTCTGAAAAAGGCTTTACAAGATGTGTCGGCCAAGCAAGGAAGATGTTAAGTGCCTGCCCCACTAACTGAACCTTTTGAGTGGGTACAGGAATGTGAGCATCGACATCTTGGACTTCCTCAACACCGACCTTCACTAGATCATTGTCCAAAGGAATGTTGTGGACGGTCGGTCGTCGATCCCTCATAAACTCTTCCAAGGGCAACCAGTCGGGGAACACTTTTATTGACATACAATCCACATTTGTCTAAGTCAGCCGTTTCTGGGTCAAGCCCCAAGGGATCAACACAACTTTCCTTTGTGCTAACACGAGAAACAGAAGGACCAACCTCAGCCTCAGGAGGCAATTCAAGTCCCTGTGATTGCATCTGGGACTGCATCTAGCTGAAGGACATCACTAATTGTTGAGTCACTTTTTGTGTGATCTTTTGTGTTAGCCGCTCTAGGTTTTTAGGAGCCATGGACGAAGAGGTGCGGGAGCCCCTTGAAGCCGGTCCAAAGTAGTGTTTGATCATGACATTGGCTACAGTAGCACGGACACGACCAGGGTGCTCTGGTTGCCCAATGGCAGCAGTCAGTACATCCTCATGTACATGGACAACAAAGCTTCCCTGTGAAGCTAGCTCTTCCAGGGAATCTTGTAGTCAATAGATTAAATAAATTTGGTTTACTCATCCAACAATTATTATAAAAATTTGACCACCAACAAATGATAGTCACTTACAATCTTGTCTATGATTTCCTTTGTTACCTCGGATGTCATTTGACCTGATTTTTTCGTGTGGGTCATCTTCCACTTCACGTGTTGTGTAATGGGAGATGGAGGATCAACGACTGTGTCCGTGCTCCCGGATTGGGCTACTTCCTCCAATCGTTTCTTTTTCTTCTTCTCCATCAACTTTTGTTCTAGAAAATCATAACCCCCACAAGACAACACGTGAAGAGCAATGTTTTGTTTCTGAATGACCTGCGCCTTCTTTTTTTTTTGAACATCTTGTGATAATAAGACATAACAGTAACTTAATACAGTTGACAGTAATACGTAAATATGAAGTTTAAGAACAATGAAAATCAAATAACCTCCCATGAAGGGTCTCTACGACTCTGACAAAACTGGGTCCACTTTTTTTTCTTATGTTGTCCTTCTCACATACTTTGTCATCCTCGCCCTCCTTATCGTGTACCAGAGCCCATTTGGAGGTCAAATATGACATAAACTACCTCTACCATTCTCCTATAGTCTGAAGTATTTTTTTCTTTGTCCTCAAATTGGATGATACAGGAATATCAAATTCAGCCTACGATACAATAAATACATTTTGTAGTTAGTCAATTATAAATTAAGCGGGCTTCACAGGATCTACCAAATTAGCTTGTTTTGCCATGATGAAAGGGTCATTCTGATATGCGGGCTTCTTCAGATCTACCAAATTAAATTTGAAATCATCGGTTTGCACACCGATATTGCTATCTATCCACTTACACTTGAAAACACAGACACTAAATTTTACATAATTAACCTCCAAGATTTCTTCAATGACTCCAAAGGCATGGAAGCTACATAGGGATTGTCATCATGTATAGTAGCAAAGTGTTGAGATTCAACCCTTAGACTAAAACCATTGCTTTGCATTGTACTCTTGTTGTCTTATGATTTCGTGTAGAACGAATACTTGTTGATTTCGTATCCTTGCCAAGTTATAACATTTCTTTTAGGTCCATCTGCTAACTTCCTTCACGTTTCAAATGCATTATGGTCACCAAAGATTATATCTTTAAACCAATTTAGGAAAGTCTTGTTATGCTCTTTCAACACCCTATTCTTGGTCATTTTTGGGTTACTTTCCTTGACTAAAGTTGTGACGAACTATGTATGACAAAACTTCATTAATGTTATTTAGTATATACAAATGAGTTTGTTGCAATTCTTCTAGACTTGGAGTGGTAACATACAATCCTCTTGAACCCTTACCTCCCACTCTTTCGTCATGTCGAGTCTCTGGAATCCCAACAGGTTTTGCCTTTTCGATGTACTCAGAACACAACTCAATAGCTTCTTCCGCAGTATACCTTTCAACAATAGATGCTTCAGGTCGATGTAGATTCTTTGTATACCCTTTTAAGATCTTCATGTATCGCTCAACCGAGTACATCCATCGCAAATACACTGGACCGCAACATTTAATTTCCCTCATAGAATGAACAATCAAATGAATCATGATGTCGAAAAACGAAGGAGGAAAATACATCTCCAACTGACACAAGATAATAGCATCCTTGTTTTCAAGCTCATCTAACTTGAGAGAATCAATGACTTTGCTACATATGACATTGAAGAAAAAACACAGGCGAGTAATGGCATGCCTAATTTTCTTAGGCAAAATGTCTCGTATCGCCACAACTAGCAGTTGTTGCATCAAGACGTGGAAATCGTGAGACTTTAAGCCAACTAACTTTAGATCTTTCAACTGCACAAGTCTCTTAATATTTGAAGAGTATCCCTGTGGCACTTTGACACAGCGTAGGCACTGACAAAAACTTATTTTTTCCTTTCTGGACAAATTATGACAAGCTGGAGGCAAGTATATTTTGTTACCATCAAACCTTGGATGTAATTGGTCTCGTATACCCATCTCAACTAGATCTTGGCAAGTATTCAAACCATCCTTTCTCTTGCCTTGAAAGTTAAGAAGCGTGTCGATGACACTATCACATACATTTTTCTCAACATGCATAAAATCAATACAATGTCTAACATCTAGATCAAACCAGTATGGAAGATCAAACAATATCGATCTCTTCTTCTATATGGAAGTTTTACGTTTTTCCTTCTTTTAGGTCTTTCCAAATACAATATTGATGCCCTGAACCCACTCAAGAACCTATTGACTAGTTAACGGTATCAGGGCACTATCATGCTTTTGACTTCCATTAAAAGCTTTTTTCAATCATTGGTAAGGGTGATAAGCTTTTAGAAAACGTCGATGTTGAGTGTATATTGTTTTTCTTCCATGTTTCAGTTGTACATTGTTTGTGTCTTCTTCACAGCTAGAGCATGCATGATGGCCTTTAACATTGCATCCACTCAAATTCCCGTATGCTAAAAAGTCATTAATGGTACAAAATAGCATTGCACGCAACTTGAATGTCTCATTACGATACCCATCAAACACAGCAACCCCCTCGTCTCACAACTTTTTCAAGTCTTCAATCAAGGGATGAGATAAATATCAATGTCATTTCCTAGTTGTCTTGGGCCCGATATCATCATAGACAACATCATGTAGTTTTGCTTCATGCACAACCAAGGAGGCAAGTTGTAAATTACTAGCAAAACAGGCCACAAACTGTGCTGAGTGCTTAAACTGCCATAGGGATTCATTCCATCATTGGCAAGTCCAAGCCTATGATTTCTTGCCCCTTTGGCAAAATTCAAATACAAATTATTAATCTTCTTCCACTTAGAGGAATTAGTTGAATGACAAAGCATTCCATTGCAATTTCTCCCATATGCATCCCATGTAAGGTCAGTAGCGTCATCTGCATTAGCAAGCAGATGCTTGAACCTTGGAATGATCAAAAGATACCATAACACCTTCGTTGGAAGGCCTTTCTTGGTGTTTTCATCACTGCTACACTCGCCATCATCCTTCACTTTGTACCGTGATACCCCACACCTGGGGCACTTATGCATTTCTTCAAACTCATTTTTGTACAGTATGCGATCATTAGGGATGCATGAATCTTCTGAAACTCCATATCCATTAGACACAATATCTTCTTCGCCTGATAGTAACTTTTTGGCAACGTGTTTTCCTCTGGAAGTATATCCTGCACCACTTGAAGCAGTGAAGTAAAGCTTTTGTCACTCCACTCATATCTGGCCTTGACATTAACCGGACTTAACACCGCTGACAACAATGTCAAAGACTTCTTGCACCCTGGATACAAAGGCTTCTTCAAATCACTTTGCAATGTATCATACATAAAGGCATGTGTTTGTTGAAAAGACTCTTGTCCAAGATCACAAATCATTTCCTCTAAGCGATCTACCATTTCTACATCAATCGGTTCACATTGGAACCCCCTTTGCATGTCTGTCAACTCACCATGCCATATAATTCTTCTTAATCCCATCACACAGTAGATGTGCTTGTATGTCGTCAAGTACTTGTCATCTCCTGTTCAAGTAGTTTATAGAAGGACACAAATATTTTCCATCCTCATCCGATAGATTTCTTTCGGAGGTGAATTCTAAGAATTATTCAATGCCTTCCTCATATGCGGGGCTCATACGACTTGCATTCATCCAACTTTGATTCATGTAATTAATAACTCTGTGATAGTCACAGAGTTATTCTATGCATGAAAACCTCACTTTTTTCCTAAAAGGTGTGACCCTATCCTATTCAGGAAGACATGTTTTTATAGTACATTCATACATAAAGGTTAACTTCTTTTCTTAGATTTGATGAAAATTTGGCAGCATTTCACATTGATCTCCAAGTACACCACATGAAAGCGGTGAAAAGAATTCTACCACAATCAAGTACACACCCGAAGAACAAAGCGAAATGCACTAACCGAAATTTCATCAAATTTAAGAAAATAAAGTTAACCTTTAGTATAAATGTACTATAAAAATATGACTCTTCCCAAACTATCCAAACAGACAATTCAAGATTTAATACAACGATTAATGCAAACTGTCTGCAACAATCATTGTATTCAATCTCAAACGAGAATTTAAGGTTCACTCATCATTAACATAACTTGTATATAAATCAATACTCATTAATCACAGTCAACACGTAATAAAAGCATTGGTAACAAACAAGAGCATCAAAACTCTATGAAAAACATTTGTACTTGTGATGATGATCACTATAATGTCCAACAACGAATATCGTGATCACGATGCAAACAAGAAAACCAAAAGTGCCTACAAATTACATTGAACATTGAAGATTACACATCTTTAACTAACAACTCTTTAGCAAAAACTTCATGACCACTGATCAACAACCACTAAAATTTTATCCCACTAAATAATGTCAGCTACAAGATTAACAAAAAAATAAACCCACTTTTGAGACCCTTGTTTGTCTATATATATAGTAGCAAATTTACAGTGATTCCAAAACTATTTTTCATTTCCAATATGTTCTTTTCTAACCAGATAATGTTATTGTAAATTTTGAACTTTATACTACTGGATGCCTTGAGTCAAATCCAATTTTAGGAAGATTGAGTCACTTTATGAACTCACAATTGAAATAGAAATTATTGGAAATTCAAGAATTAGACATGGAATTCAATTTTATAAGTGAAAATTACAATAAATTTAAGCTTTAATTCCATTTAAATTTATGAGCAAATAAGCATAATTTATTTGACGCAGGGTCTAAGATCCAATGGTTTCATTTCCCTAAAACAATGTTCAACCAATCAAAATGATATAGAATACCATTGACCACCTCTACACCAAACAAGTACACCACACAGAATGAAGACATGCCAATTCACAGACAGTGTTTCCTCAGTTCATATTCATCTCATTACAATTACAAGTTACAACATCCTAGCATTAAGTTATTTACCTCTTCTCCTCAGAGTGAGGGTGTATGGATATAAACTTACTTGACACAATCTGCACAATCCAAAAACAGAGTAGCAATCCAAGAAACAGCTCAATCACCACCTGCATCAATCGTCATTCCCACAAACATATATATATATATATATATATATATATATATATATATATATATATATACATCATAACTTGAAAATGCATCCAATTTTAATTAATGCCTAATGAATGGCACCTGCATCCAATTTCAGAAAATGCATTGTAACTTGAAAGAAAATGCATCAAACATATATACATATAGATACTCATAGTCATATCTAGCTAGTGAGCTTAATTAATAACAAAAGAAGTCTTCATGTTGTCTTAAAGGCTTCATAAACCAGTTACACATACAGACTGTCATCCATACATACACATGCGCATTTCATCAAATACGTTGAACACACTATACACACACACACACACACACACACACACATGAAAGACTTACCAAGCTTCACTTCTTTTATGTTGTGTCCTATGCGACTAACACAAAGGATGAAGAGAAAGGAAATGATTTGAGTCCTACGTGATTTAGAAAGGAAGAAGGACTTCAAATGGCAGTACGAGAAGGAGAACACAGTATAAAAACACTAAGAAAGGAGAAGAAACCTAACCTTTCATGACTGGTAGTTGTAGAACGGTGAGAGTGACAGTGAGGTTGCAGCGCGCCACAACTGAGGGCGATAGTCATGTTGCGGTGAGAGGTTGCAATGCTGGCAGTGGCAGAGTTATAGTGTCGCGAGAGGTTGTAAATGAGTGTGCCAAAGTGTTCAAGTGAGAGGTTTCAAAGTTATTGAACTTCAAGGTTTTCAGCCCCAAACAATGATTAAAAGATCCCACAACATCGCTTTTTTTAAAACCGATGTTGAGTTTTCTCTACGTTTTTTAGTAACATCGATTTTTGATAAAGCTGATGTTATCAAAGTTGGTTAACATTGTTTTTTTAAAAACTGATGTTAACGAACTTGTGTTAACATTGATTTTGTGAAAAACCAATGTTATCAAACTCGTGCTATTTACGAGATTGCCACCACGTTTTTGTTAACATCGATTTTACGTAAAATCGATGTTAACTTGGTGACATTAAAGCCATTATTTGTAGTAGTGTTTGTAAAAATCTTCTGAGTCCTCTACTCTAACATTGCTATCAATTAGTCGGGTTCAAGTAAGACTCATATTGGTCTAATAGTAGTCAAGTCCAACAAGAATTTTGATTTCCTCTTTAGCCAAGTATTACCTTAATCTTAAAAGGAAATGGATAGGGTAGTTTTCTTCTGCCAAATCCATTTGGTCGAGCTTTAACACTCTATGTTACTTTGTTAAGACACATTAAAATGTTGTCATACAAAGCATAATGATTAGGTCTTTTCTTGTTAAGATGTTTTTAGGATACTCGAGGGTCACATCCATCCGACCCAGGGAATAATGTATCCTTATTTTGATTAATGAAATAATAACACTTTTTCTTTCAAGTGTTTACTCGATGGTCACATTTCCCTCTTTCACCTATCGCAAGGTTGGGTGGGATTCGATTCTGGGTCCCTTGAATCAAGTGACATTTGGTAAGTCCCGGTCATTAATCGATCAAGTGCCTTCTTGAGGAGGTTTGTCAAGATTGAGTAGTACATATTACCCCAAAAGCTTGGGCTAATCAGTCTCAATCTAGAGTCGGAGTTTACTTAGTCCAAGAAGCTTATTGATCTACTTGGATTTAATTTTCTCGACTAGTTGGTCTCGATCTAGAGTCAGGGTTGACTTTGTCCAAGAAGCCAATTGGTCTACTTGGATATAATATTCTTGAATAATCAGTCTCAATCTAGTAAGAGTTTACATAGTCCAAGAAGCTGATTGGTCTACTTGGATCTAATATTCTCTACTAGTTGGTCTTGATCTAGAGTCGGGGTTGACTTGGTGCAAGAAGTTGGTAGGTCTACTTAGGTCTAATATTCTTGACTAGTCGGTCTTAATCTAGTTGGATTTTACTTAGTCCAAGAAGTTGATTGAACTACTTGGATCTAATATTCTCGACTAGTCAAACTTTACTTAATCCAAGAAGCTGATTGGTCTACTTGGATGTAATACTCTCAATTAGTTAGTCTCGATCTTGTTGAAATTGACTTAGTCCAAGAAGTCAATTGATCTACTTGGATCTAATATTCTCGACTAGTTAGTTTTGATTTAGTCAAAGTTAATTTAGTCCAAAAAAACTAATTGGTTTACTTAAATATAATATTCTTGACTAGTCGATTTCATGTAAAAAAAGAAATATTCATGAAGAAGTAAATATTGTCCATTATGATATGCGAGCATAGTATAATATGATAGTTTTTGTTTATTTTATATTTGAAAGAAAGATTACTTCCCTTTTTTTTTATTTCCATATATGAAAATATTCCATTTTGTTGTCACAATGTTTGCATGGCTAGTTCATCACAAAGTTCTATAAAAAAAAGCTTGAATATGTTTTTGGTTCCTCATAAATCATAAGTGCCAAATTTTAGTTATTTTTAGGATTAAATTATTAGCACTTATCCTTTGATTGTAATAGTTTTCTTATAAACTACCCTAAAATCTAGTTGTTTATATATATTGTACATTTACTAATGTTGTTGTTTAAATATGAAAGATTCCTCCATGATTTTGTAAGTTTTGATGGTTGTTTGTTAGATTCAGAAACAAAGCCAAAAGGAAGGGCAAAAATGGTCTTTTCACGAAGGTTTTTGACCTTAAATTCACTCAGGCTAGCATCCAGCTCGTCTGGGCTAAAGATGTAACTTCAACCCTAAGCAAGCAATTTGCCTAGGCGAGTGGATGCCTTCACCATTAAGCCACAATTCGCCTGGGCGAGCTACAGCTCGCCTGGGCGAATTTCCCTGCACTCCTTAGTTGTTTTCTATAAATAGCCATGCATGGTTGAAGTGAAAAAGAATCCAACAGCCTTCAAATACCAGATAAAATGCAGAAGAAGAAGGAGAAGGGAAAAAGTGGAGCTGAGGCCCTACAGAGTTGTGACCGTGGATCACTTTCTTTATCATTTCTCTTGTTAGTCTTGTGTTCTACACAATGTGATTAGTTTTTCTTAAGGATTGGATGTAATCTTTGTACCCTTATGTATCCCTTTTGATATTATATATGTATTAATCTTTTCTATTGATTATTTGTAATTTCATTCTACTCGTAATGCTTCATTCTATTTGATCACTAGTGTCATGAAATTGGATTTTAAGTAAAATTGGAAAGTAATATTAGAATTTGAACCAAATGATTTTACTCTTTACGTTACGTTGCTCGGAATAGAGCATAACATTTTGATTACAAAAAGCACGAGAGTATAATTGTAATGCTGGAATATTTACTATATATGCGAGAGATCGATATTTAGTAAATATTCTTAGGTTTCAAGTTCCAAGTGCGAGGAATCAACTTGGGATAATTTAATGTGTGCATCAGTAATGTTGGAAAATGATTAACATATGTTAATCTTATTAAGATACTAAGGGTATGAATGACGAAATCCAATCCTATATTTTCTTAAATTAATTCAAGTTGTTATTATTATTTTCGTAACTTACAAAAAAAATCGCCACAATGTTAATCTAAAAAATGGTCAGTTTGAAAGCTTACTCGGCACGAAATCAGATTCCCTCTACAAGCAAATCAGTTTCAAAACTTGGTTTCAAATTATGATGCGTTTAAAAAGTTTTTAATATGTTTTTTTTTCTTTTAATTTTTACTTTTTATTTATTTATTTTCGTTTGTATTGATTCTTAATACACATAATGTGATAGCTTCAATTTTTTATTTTCATTTGTCTTATATTGTTCTTTTTTCTTTTCTTTCTTTTTCGTGTTTCTTCTTTCTCTCCTAATTCTTATCTTTGTCATATTGAAGTCAATCTTTTTTTCAAAATCAAATTTAGAAAATCATTTATTGGAAAGCTGTTAGATTGAAATGATTTTTTAAAATCAAATTAAGGACATCTTTCTCCGAATTCTTATGTTTGTGATATTAAAGAGAATCATTTTTAGGAAATCAAATTAAGGAAATATCTTTTTCTTATTTTTAAAAATTAGTTCTCATTTTAGAAAAATTTTAAAATCATATTTTGTTTTAAAACTTTAAAAAATTATCTTTCTTACCTTCACCTTTTGTTACTTTCTTTCATTATTTTTTCCCTTCTCCTAACTCTTACGTTTGTACTATTAAAGTGAATTTGTTCCCCTAAAAATCAAATTAAGGATATACCTGTTTCTTACTTTCTAGAATTAGTTGTGATTTTATAAAAAAATAAATTTTTTCTTATCATCGCCTCTTTTGTTAGTATATGTTACAACAAATTTACTGTTATCCAATAAATTTGTTTTCAACTGATTGAAATTTTCTGTTTTTAAACTTTTTATTTAATTAATTGTTTGTTTTTTTTTTTAAAATAAAGAGCAACAGAGATAATTAATTTCAATATTACTTCTTATACTGTTTACATTTAGTGATATTTAAAACTTCCCATTTTTTGAATTTTAATATATATACACCAGTAAATAAAAGATAAAGGTGAAAGAGAAAAAAAATCGGCAAGTGATAAAATAATGTATATTCATATGCATGTATTGAGAATAAAATTGACATATGATAAGATAATAATGTATTTAACTTATAATGTCTTATCTAAATATATCAAAAATTATAAATTCACTATTGTGTTTTTACTTTTTCTGTCGGATAATTTATTGGCAGAAGCACTCATTCATAATACATTAATGTTACCATTTCAAGATTTTGCAAATATCTATTTGTCAAATAAAGTGAGATTGACGTTGAAATATCTACAATGGCTTGATCATTTGTGTAAAGATAAACATATATGTAGAATTTTTTTATTAAATTATAATTAATATATATGTCAATATATTAAATTTAGTATAATAAAAATTATTACAATATTTAAATTAATTTAACGTAATAAAAATACAAATATACATGTATATCAATGTCTATGTTTCCGTTAATACTAATATCACAAATTAACAAAATGCAAATTTTAAATGACCCTTATTTTCTAAGGCAAATACCTTGCCCATCACGACACGAACTATACATGGCATTGGTATATCCCCAAAATTTGGCATTGATATTGATACATTGCAAAATTACAAATACAAGTAAAATAAAAATAAAATTGAAAGGTGTAAAGAAAATGATCATTGCCAACGTTACCAAAGTTACCAACGTTCATCTCTTTAACTACCCGCCAAACCCCCTTTCTCTCTCGCGCGTGTCCCAATTCCATTCCCCACTTCAAATGGTGCCTTCATCTCAAGCAACCACTCAATTTTTTCCTTTCAATTTTTTTTTCTTTCAAAAATATAATAATTAATTGAAATTAAATAAAGACCTCATTCTTCGTCTTGACCCCATTCCCTTGCCACCAACCAAACCAAAAATTTAAATACTAAATCCGTCTCACGTTTCCTTCACCTTCTTTTCTTCTTTATTGGTTATATCGTTTCCGTTGGTTTTTTTCGAAAATATCACGAAATTCGATTTCCCCCAATTTCTAGGGTTTCGCTGAAACCCTACCCTGCGATTTTGCGATTCTTCCTTCGAACTTTACTTGGTTTTCAGGTCTGCTTGCTTCTTCCTATCCTCCTGTTTAGCCTCACTGGTGAAGGGAATTTGGGAAACAAAATTGTCCAAAAAAAGAGGTTAAATTCTAGTGATTGATTGTGCTTGATTGATTTTAACGGTTCATTTTTTTTTTTTTTTGGTTTGTTCTTCCAATTTGCTTGTTGTATAGGTGATTTAATTGTTTGTTTGTTTGTTTTTGGATTCTAGTGTTCTATATTTTCCGAATTTGAGTTTTGCATTTTTTTTTTGTTTTGGTTAGTACACATGGGACTCAATTGTGATTAGCTGGGTGAATTGAGGAGTGAAATTGAGGTCCATTCTTGACATCTTAAACCAAAGGAGTTGATTGCAGTTTAAGAAATTACCAGAATAGTCTAGTTTCATGGTCTCCAAGCAGACAATGCTTGTGTTTTAGTTAAGATTTTATTGTTTGACTCTGAGGTAGAGTACAACATTTGGCTCTTTTTAACTTTTGCATTTGTACATTTTGAGGTTGTTAGAGGGGTTAAAAACTCTCACTTAGCTGTGGCACCATTGTATGTGTTGAGACAATACTCTTTGGATTCATAGTCATGTTTGAAATAGAGATATGTCGCCCAAGTCTCAGTGGCCTTAAGTAGATGGGTATTTGGTTAACACTTTGCCTTTTGTGGGTAATGCTATTCTTGTTTGAGTAAGCTGAAAATAAGGAGGTGGAAATTTTGGAATGAAAATCACTTCTTGCTTGCTTGTGTCAAACAAAAATATGGGAAAGCTGAAAAAGTAGTGCAATTCATGACAAACTCTGGCCATTCCTATAGAATGAACGTGGGTCCAAAGGGATTTCCTAATTCCCATCTTCTGCCAAGCAGCAGGGAATGCAATTCAAAACCCTTTCCATTTAACTCTGGCCATTTCACTCCCCTCCTCATTTTCTGCCTGCTTAAACAAGCATAGCGTGAATCAAATCCAGCTGATATGTTGTTTCTTTTCTTCATCTATTGAGTCTTACTTTACATAAGCAGTTATTTCATTATCCTTTGTGTCATATAGCACATCTGCAGTAAATGAATCTGTTGATGAATGGCTTCTGCTGTGTGTAAAGCATTTAACCCATGGATACTTACATGTCATCTGAATTCACTGTGTGAAGAAGAATAAAATTGATAGTCAATATGCAGATGAAAATATTTATCTCCTTACAACTTGATGAAAATGATAGCAAGAATGTTACCTGGTGCACATTACTTACTTTTTAGGTTTTTCCAGTTCCCTTTTAACCATCCAGATCACCATGTCAAGTTTGGAGGAGCCACTTGGCCTTGACAAGTTGCCAAGCATGAGTACCATAGATAGAATCCAGAGGTTCTCATCCGCTGCTTGCTGTCCCAGAGTAGATAATTTTAATTTGGGTTTGGGAAACTGCTGGATTGAAGGACGAAGCTGCAGCACATCAAACAGCTGCAAGTGAGTAAAAAATTGCAATTTTCTACAAGTCAACAGTGATGCATATATTTATTCATCATTTGACCTATTTTTGTATTCTTATACATTCCTTTCGCTTTGGTCACATATTATTTAACCTATTTCAGCCTACTTTATTCATAACTTTACCTCTTATGCCTATCTTTGGTACAGTGAAGACAGTGAAGAGTATACAGAAGAGACATTCCCGTGGAGAAGGCAAAGAAGGGACCTGTCCCGAGGTGACACTTTCAGTCAAAAGTCTATGACCATGGGGAGGAATTCGATGAAATTTGGAATGATTGATAATTCATTTTACACCTCAGATTACCAGTATAGTCCACAGAACAATAACAATAATGTACAGGATATGGCATATAAGGTAATGCAATGGCTGCGGTACATTTTGTTCAATAATTTCTTTCCAGCTACAAAATTAGTTATCCATATACTGCCTCTTTTTGTGTTTTCATTTGACATTTATGTTACACATTTATGCTTTCTGTAGTTGGTTGATTGTATCATATTTCTTTGGCTGGTAAGTAACATACAATTTTAATTGGGCAATGCAGTTTATGAAAGGTATACCAAACTTTGTAAAGATAGTTGAAGTTGGTCCAAGGGATGGATTACAAAATGAGAAAAACATTGTACCAACAGATGTAAAGATTGAATTGATTCATAGATTGGCATCTTCTGGGTTATCCGTCATTGAAGCTACTAGTTTTGTATCTCCCAAATGGGTTCCTCAGGTATAATGGCTTTACCATATTTATTTTCTGACATTGATATTACGAATGATTGTTGTGGTAAACTTTCTTCTTGGTGCATTTAAATCAACATATTTCTCAATATCATGAAAATTTAAACAAAAGTTGAAAATCATTGTTTTGAGCACAAATAGAAAGTGAGAGGAATTAATTTGTAAGAAAAATTTGTTCATTCAGTAATTATATATGGACAACTATAGTACTAGTTGATATCCTTTCTAGACTAACTTATTTACAGTGTGATCTGAATTTTACCTGCTTGAATACCATTCTGTTTCTGTATCTTTCAGTTGGCAGATGCAAAGGATGTAATGCAAGCAGTTCATAACCTGGGAGGCATTAGATTGCCAGTTCTGACTCCTAATTTAAAGGTGCAAATAACTGCTAGAGCAACAATAAATGGGCATATTTATGTTCAGATGTCTGATCTGTTACAATTATAGGGTTTTGAAGCTGCTATAGCGGCTGGCGCTAGAGAAGTAGCTGTTTTTGCATCAGCTTCTGAATCTTTCTCAAAATCAAACATTAATTGTAGCATAGAAGAAAGCCTTGTCCGCTATCGAGCTGTTACTCGGGCTGCTAAACAGCTCTCTATTCCTGTTCGAGGGTATGCCTTTTGTTTTCTCCTTCATCATTCTAAGAATCCATAAATCCTCTCTATTTCAATATTTTTTAAGTGTGCATTTATGCCAGATAGAAAGCTTTGAAAATTTTTATTTCCCATTTTGATATTTACTGATCAATTTGCTTTTATTGCCCTCCAATTTCTTTGTGGGTGGTACCTGTATATATTAGTTAATGAATTTATGCTACATTGATGGTTTTTCTAAATGTTCTGTTCCAGGGCATCTGTTTTTGTGTTTTAGCTGTTTTTGACATATATGACTCTAATTTGAAGTTGAAGCATGGAAAATAAACATACCAATTTTATTTTGCGCTGAAGATTTAATTTACTTTTATCTTGTTTCTCTCTCTTACATACCAATGAAATTGAATGCAAATAAGAAAAGTAAACTAAGGGTGAGCCTTGGCACAACAGTAAAGTTGCTCCTTGGTGATCGGTTGGTCATGGGCTTGAATCTGAAAACAGCCTTGTTGCTTATGCTAGGTGAAGGCTGTGTACAATTACCCTCCCCATACCTTTGCGAAGCAAAGAGCCTTTGACACCGGGGTACATTAGTTTTTTTATTAAATAAGTCAGTGTTATTAAAAAGCGGCCATGGCGGCGCTATGGCGGAATGGCGTCGCGGAATTTCGAAAAAACGCCACCAAATAGCGGTGGCGTTGCGGGTTGCGTATGGCAGCGCCATGGTGGCCGCCATAGCCATGACGGTCATGGCGGAATAGCGGTTTTTTTTTTAAAACGTGCGCGACAGGGGTTGGGCTGACCTGACCCAACCCTACCCGAGTTTCTCCTGCAAAAGGAAACTCAGAGCGCGAGAAGGAAGCCAAGAACAGAACAGCACAACAGTCTTCAGCGGCACGACCAGCAGCAGTCTCCAGCACACGAACGGCGACGACGGTGACGCACACAACACCTGCACACGACGTTCTCGAGCGCGACGACGGCAGCAGTCCAACAGCACGACGCACAACGCACGCGAGAGACCCAAGCAAGACTCATCCGAGAGAGAGGACGCAGACGACCAAGCGACATTGACGGCAACGGAAGTGTTCTGGTGTGTTTGAACTCTTGAATGAGTTTATTTGGTGTTGGTACTTGGTTATTGTATGGACTCATGAAACTTTTTTAGTTTATTTGAATGCAATCCATTATTTTTTTTAATTTTTTATTTATATTTATCAATGTTGTTAATGGCGGATGGCGGTTCATGGCGGAAAGTAAAAAATCCGCCATAAAAATATGGCGGATGGCGTAGCGGAAAATGGCGGATGTCATGGCGGACAAAAAAAAAAAAAAACATATATATAAACTCATTGAAATTGAAAAAAACAAATACGAAAAAAGCTGTAGACAGTAAAATGGGGTGTCAAACAGCAAAAAAAGGACTGTTAACAGTAAAAAGGGGTGTCAAATAACAAAAGGAAAAAAAAAAGCTGTAGACAGAAAAATGGGGTGTCAAACAGCAAAAAGCCCAAAAAAAAATTTAAAAAAAAAGCAGGTCTGACCCGCGTCTTCTTCTTCTTCTTCGTGACTTCGTCTTCTTCCTTCGCGGGTCTTCTTCGTGCGTTGTCGGGGCTCGTCGTTGGAGCTCGTCGCCGCCGTTCGTGCGTGCTGCCGGGGGTGGTGTCGCGGCGGCTTGGAGTTACGCAGGCAGAGAAGGTTTTGAAGGTAAGCTTTTGGAGGGACGCAGGTAGGCTGAAGGCAAGCTTTTGGAGTCTTTTATTTAATGAATAACCGGGTAGGATTGGGTCGGGTCGGCCCAACTCCTACCGCGGACAAAAACCCACGAAATTCCGCCATTTCCGCCACCCCGCCACGACCGCCATGGCTATGGCGGCCGCCATCCCAAACCCGCAACGCCACCGCTATTCGGTTGCGTTTTTTCGAAAATCCGCCACGGAAAACCGCCATAGCGCCGCCATGGCCGCCATTTAACAACACTGATATTTATATGTATATATATACTTTATTTTGTCCGTCATTTTCCGCTACGCCATCTGCCATATTTTTATGGCGGATTTTTGGCTTTCCGCCATTAACAACATTGAAATAAGTTGTGTTAAGTCATTTATCATGTAGGAAATCAATTTAGAAATAAGAACAATATTAGAAGATTTTGTCAAACTTCTACTTTATGTATTAGGGAAAGTATATATGCACACACATTTGAATATCTTTTTCCTTCCTGATCATTACACCTATTGCAATCCCATAAGATCCTAACTCCTATGAAATATTTCTCAAAATCATTCTTCACATCTGTATTTGTATTGCTTTTTCGATATTATTTCATGATGATATTGCTGAAGACCCTTCTAGGAATATATTTAAAAGTCAACCAGGTCAAGGTTTAAAAACTGGACATGAAAAGTCCCATTTGTGTTGATATTGTAAATTGACTAAATTCTATTGACAGAGGTTCTGTTTCTGTTTTGCTTATTACAATCTGTTTCTCTGTATTTAAATTTCATAGGTATGTATCATGCGTTGTTGGATGCCCAGTGGAAGGACCAATCCCTCCATCAAAAGTGGCATATGTAGCTAAAGAACTATATGATATGGGTTGCTTTGAAATCTCACTTGGGGACACAATTGGAGTTGGTACTCCCGGTAATGAATTAGCTAGATGTCTTTCTTTTTGAAAACTTTATGCTACACACAGAACATAATAATATCAGCCTCATGGCAGCATTCCCTTGTTTGGCATTTGTCTTCAAACACTTTTTACTAAACATCAGCCTATTACTCACCTTTCCTGTGCTTTGTGTTGATCGTGATATACCTTATCCTTTTTTTTAACTTGGCAATATAATTGTCTTGAGAATGTTCAGTATCAAAAACATTTGTCGTACATTATACCTCAATCTGCATTACCCTGTTTTGAGTTTTAAGCTCTACAGTCTACACCTGATGGAGGAATCTAATATGGTCGTCCTATTTCCTTATAACTCTATGCAACCTGTTTTCTTTTATGCTTATTCTTGAATCTCAAACCTTGAGTCCTGAATGCTTATCAATTTTCTTTCTTTTATTATTAATTTTTTTATGTGACTGTTTGCCTATGTCTGTTATGCTCTAAAGCAAAGTAAATAATGTCAGATCTTGGCAGATTTGCGGGATAGATTCCAGCATTTTTCTTTGTCTATTAATCCAGAATATGAATATTCTTTATAAAAACTTTCTATTGGTTACTCAAATATGATCTTTGTACTCATATTGTTTTCTGTTCATTCTGTTGTGGTCAGGAACTGTAGTTCCAATGCTTTTGGCTGTAATGGCTGTTGTGCCAGCAGAGAAGCTTGCTGTCCACTTCCATGACACTTATGGGCAATCCCTTCCAAATATTCTTGTGTCCCTTCAAGTAAGTCAACAAACTATAGCTTGAACTCTATTTGCTTGTCTATTGATAGAGTTTATTGATCTTTTATCATCATTACATGCAATAAAAGTTCTACACTGGTGTACCAACCATTGAACAATTATAATTAACGGACACAATACCATCTATAAACAATTTGTTTTTTCCATAGAATTTAGTTTGTATAACAAGTTTAAACTTTAAACTGGGCCGACATTAAAAATCCTTTTGCAGTCTAACAGTGTTATTAATGGACGTTATTGATTTCTTTTCTAAACAGATGGGGATCAGTGCAGTTGATTCTTCAGTTGCTGGTCTAGGTGGCTGTCCTTATGCCAAGGGAGCTTCAGGAAATGTAGCTACCGAAGATGTTGTGTACATGCTGAATGGACTTGGGGTGAAAACCAACGTTGATCTCGGAAAGCTCATGTTAGCCGGTGAGTTCATCGGCAAGCATTTGGGGCGCCCATCTGGCTCAAAGACCGCGGTAGCCTTTAGCCGAGTCACAGCTGATGCTTCCAAGATATGATAATATGTTCTACCATAAAAATAAAAATAAAAATTGGATGCTTCAAGCAGTGAGAGGACACCCTATTCGTTTCATCACCCTATTGTTTCATCTTATTAACCCCGTAATTATAGAAAAAGAATAAAATGCCCACTCACGTTGATGAGTTGGAAAGGAAGAAGTAATGCATGTAATCTGCCAATAGCAAGTACAAGTACAAGCTTCTCATTTGAGTGTAAGCTTGCAATTTTTATCCCTCCAATTTTTTGTTTTTTAGTTTAAATCATGCACTCATTGTGCATGATGTTTAGTTTATACCACGCCTCTTGTATAATTCTGAAAAAGATCATAGAAAATATCATTTACTCTTTTACAAGATAATTAAAAATTAGTTAGCACCATTTCGAGGTATATATTATCATTTTGCGGTGGATGTTACTTGTCGACTTGTCGTGGATGGTTACTTGTCGTGGAAAAGTCATTGTCCAGCAAACTTTCATTGACTTCGAGAACAAGTCATTGCTTGCTATGCTGTATGGTTTGGACTTTGGAGAACAGGTAGTCACGTTTGAATGGCTAAATGTGTTTTTGAAAGTGTTAAATTACGTTTAGCCACTCAAAGTGCTTGTGGTATATTCAGACGACAGAAGTGACATTTTATTGCTACAAAATAAAGTTTTGAAATATATGGGTATAATTTAGATATTATACCAAAATGTCGCACTTTAGATAACATAATACACTTCTGACAAATGTGTGATTCTATCAATATAAAATAATATCAAAATTTACAAACTTATCCTCCAACTAGTGAAAATGTGAGGATGCACCATAAAACGAATGATACACATTTACAAATTGTTAATTAATAAAAATCTTTTTAGTTTTATTCAGTATTTCTATAATTCTGTTGTCCTGACATTCTTTTTATACAATATGAGAATTAAATTTAACTCCTTATGCATCTATGCCAACCACCCACTGCTAGACTGATTCTAGTAATTTCACATATTTTTGTTTGGGTAATATATGACCCGACAAATATCGTAGCGAATTCTATTAAAAGTACTAAGATATACTAACAGGTGTTGGATAAATTTTTCATCATAAAAAAGACGGGTTGATGAGTTTTGAAAGGTAATATATAAGCCAACTAATGTCATAGGTGGACCTAGAATTTTATCATACAATTTGTTTTATCAGCAAATCAAACTTGTACAAATAATTGAATGGGTATAAGTAGAGCCAGTAAAATGATCGGCCAAACTGGAATTAAGAAGTATAGGTCCAAAACTTCAATCGGACATATATTTGGTCTCATATTTTATTTATTTTTTTTCTTTTGTATTTATATAAATTTAGATAAAAAATAAAATGGACCAATATGAGCTGATCCAATGGGTTATTGGGCTTGATTGGACTTCAGAAAATAAGACCCGTATATAGGGTGTTGTTAGGTGCACCAGCTTTATTGCTTGTACATCCAACAATTTTTTGTAATTCCAAAATTATCCTTACGTCTTCTTCCTCTTTAATAAGTTCCCTGTTTGTGCCATTTTCATTTCACGTGGTTTGCTTTCTAGGTTGGTGGCTCCTTTGGTGTTGATTTTTCCCGTTGAGTGAGGTGTAGCTTGGGTGGAGGTGAAAGTGATATCGGTCGGTGGTGATTGTTGCAGTGGTAGGTTCGATAGTGACGTCGTCGGAGGTACGCGAGTTAGTGATTGATCTGTATGTTTAAATTAAACTTACATATTACATGATCCGTATATTTTATACGGATCATGTAATCCGTAAGTTTAATTTAAACATACAGATCAAGTGATTCGTATGGTATATTTAGATTTTTAAATTGGTAAAAATTCTTCATTATTAATATGTTAGGATGCAAATTTTGTAAATAAAAATTATTTGTTTATACATGCATTTGAAATAATTCGTATGTAGATTGATATAGGCTTTTTGGTTTTCAATATATATGGTTATGAATTGTAGTGCATGTAAAATGGTATGCAGTAAAAAATAACGTTCAGTTTTGTATGTTAGTATATGTATGGTGCGGTTAAGTGTTGTATGTTTGTGATGTGGAAAATTTTGAATCTATTGTTAAGATGGATGAAGATCAATGGATGTATGACAATATAATGTCTGAAGAAGTTGATACAAATGATGAAAATGAACACGACGTTGGTGTGAATGAAGAACCACATGTTGATTGTTCGAATGCGTTCAATACTTCTTAGGTAATAATCTTTATTATTGTTATTAAATTGATAAAATGAATGTCCCTTTGAAGACTGAAATTATGTGGGCTGCATTGTAGGTGTTTGCTACCCGAGATGATGTTTGCAGTGGGCTCGATCAGTTGCTCATGAAAACGGATTTGTGGCGGTGATTATGAGGTCAGACACAAACATTGGTATGAGAGGAAGGACTTCATTTGTGTTAATTGGTTATGAGAGGAGTGGTCAGTATAGGTCTAGGAAGAAAGATTTTGTTAGAAGAGATACTGGGAGTAGGAAATGTGGGTGTCCCTTCAAGTTTCATGGGAAACCAGTGGTTGGAGGGCAAGGTTGGATGATGAAGTTGATGTGTGGGAGTGATAATCATGAATTGACCAAGTCATTAGTTGGACATTCATACGTTGGGCGATTGACTAAGGATGAGAAGACAATTATTGTTGATATGACAAAGTCAATGGTCAAACTAAGAAACATTCTACTAATGTTAAAGGAGCATAATGCCAATAGTTGTAGAACAATCAAACAAATATACAATGCAAGAAGTGCATACCGTTCTTCCATTAGAGGAAGTGATACTGAAATGCAACATCTAATGAAGCTTCTTGAACGAGATCAATATATTCATTGACATAGATTAAAGGATGAAGATGTGGTACATTATATCTTTTAGTGTCACCCTGATGCAGTGAAGTTATGCAATGCATGTAATTTGGTGCTTTTGATAGATAGTACCTACAAAACAAACAGGTATAGACTCCCACTACTTGACTTTGTTGGTGTGACACCAACGGGATGACATTCTCTACTGGTTTTGCATATCTGGAGGGTGAACGTATTAATAATGTGGTATGGGCTCTAGAACGGTTTCGAGGTCTTTTTCTAAGATGTGATGCCCTCCCTAGAGTTATTGTGATTGACAGAGACCTAGCATTGATGAATGCAGTGAAAATTTTATTCCCTAAGTGTACAAACTTGTTGTGCGGGTTTCACATCAACAAGAATGTCAAGGCAAAATTTAAATCCCTAATTGGTCAAAAAAAATGCTTGGGAGTATGTCATGGATACCTAGAGAAGTTTGGTTGATTGTCCTTCGGAACATCAGTTCGATGATTATCTTAAGAAGTTTGAAATTGCTTGTTCACCATGGCCAATGTTTGTTGACTATGTTAACGAAACATGGATAATTCCCCACAAAGAAAAATTTGTTACAGCCTGGACGAATAAGGTGATGCACTTAGGAAATACAACAACAAACAGGTATGAAAATGTTAGTCTTTTTGTGTTAGGGTTGATGAATTGATGGTTTTTAATTATTGTATTTGTTTAATGTTTTTTGTAAATTTGAAATGTAGAGTTGAATCTACTCATTGGGCTTTAAAAAGAGTACTACAGAATAGCCTTGGAGACCTATGTAGTGTTTGGGATGCCGTGAACAACATGATCACGCTATAACACACTAAAATTAAAGCATCCTTTGAAACAAGTACACATGTGGTTGGACATATTTTTAAAGTTATCTTATACAAGAGGTTTCTTGGCATGGTTTCAAGGTATGCTTTAAATCAAATTGCTGCTGAGTATGAGCGTGTACATTATGTTGGCAAGAATCCTTCTCGTTGTGGGTGTGTGATGAGAACTACGCATAGTCTTCCTTGTGCATGTGAGCTATCTAAATATGTTCTTGGTAGCATCCCACTAGATTCAATCCATATGTTTTGGAGGAGACTAAGTTTTTCAGACCAAGGGTCACCTGTGCCCCAAGTGACCATAACGAAAGAGATGGAAACCATATCTAAGCGATTTGAGGAACTTGATGTTTGTGGTAAAGTAACTCTAAATAGTAAACTTCGGGAAATTGCATAACTTGATCAAAACTTTATGTATCCTCCTCCAGAAAAGGTCAACACTAAAGGTGCACGGAAGAAACCGATGAACAGAAACCAAAGATCAATAAAGTGTGATTCGTCTTACTAAGAGTATGTTGATGCTTTACATTCTATGCAAAATAGTAATTCTTCAGTGAAGCGTAGTGCATCATCTTCTGACCAGGGCATTCTGATGCAATCCTCCCTAGGAAGGGACCAGTCACTAGAACCATGAGCAAGAGGCTCCAAGAAGATTAGGCTAGAGCTGCTGAAGAAGGACCTAGGATTCTCATGAACCTCAGGGTAGATTTCTGAGCCCATGGGCCAAGGTTGGGTCCAATTATCTTTGTACATATTAGACTAGGATGTCATTATATTTGGTCCTTGTATTTAGGGCTCCATATTATAGGTAGGGTACCCTAAAAATATACGATTTTTTCAGCCCTTGTATTTTAGGGCACCTAGACTAGTTTTTGTATTAGGGGTAGTTTTGTAATTTCACATGCACTAAGTGGATATTTGATCTGTGTGGTTGGAAATAAATTTAATTGAATTGGTAGAAGTCCAATCCATTTAAATTTTAGAGGGGGAGGTGAGCATTTGCTTACTACACCCCATTGCCACATCATATAGTCACACTTTGTGCATGTCCTTCATGCTTTTCATGCCTCATGATACCAAAGCACACTTAGTGGAGAATCTTGGAATTGATCTTGGATTAGTGGGCTGAACCATAACTAAAATTCACTAATCATAATTAGTGAAATTTTGGCTCCAAAGTTTGGCTCCACAAATTCAAGTGAAATTTGAATTTTCCTCCAATTTTGTGTGACACTTAGGCTATAAATAGAGGTCATGTGTGTGCATTTTTTTAAAACTTTGATCATTTGAATATTAACTTCAGATTTCAGAGCTCTTTTAGAGCACAAAATTTCGTGCTCTTCTCTCCCTCTCCCTTCATTCATCTCCTTCTTCCTCCAAGCTCTTATCCATGGCCTCCTATGGTGGTGAGCTTCTTCTAGACTCATCTTCTCCTTGAAGTGGCGTCTCCTCTCTCTCTTCCTTCTCCATTCTGCTGCCATTTATCTTCCAAGAAGCAAAGGAATCCATTGATGAAGAAGATCCTAGGCCTACAAGCTCCAATGGAGCTTACATCACATTCCAAGAAGGACCATGCCAATGTTGGATCAATTGCATCCCTTGATACACGATTTCATTGAGAACATTATGGATGTCAAAGCTGACGGTAACTGTGGATATCGTGCGATTTCTGCTTTATTAGGTATGAGTGAAGATTCTTGGTCCTTGGTGCGCAACCGTTTGCTTAAAGAACTTAGCAAATGGTCAGATGAGTATATCAACCTCTTTGGTGGCACAGAGAGATTCGAGGAATTAAGGAGGTCCCTACTTGTTGATGGATTATCCATGGTATGTAATTTATGTTTTGCTTTTTAACAATTAACTTTAAATAAATATGATGTGTATATTTGTTTGATTCAGGTTACTATGGATAAGTGGATGAATATAATCAAGATGGGATATGTCATTGCATCAAGGTATAATGTAATCCTTGTATCATTGTCCTTGCAACAAAGCATGACATTCTTTTCTCTTAGAAGTCAACCACCAACAGATTCTTCTGTGCACTGCATAATATGTATTAGTCACGTCTATGACAATCATTTTGTTCAGGTAGATTCAAGATAATCCTATTTTTTAATTTATGCAATCATTTGTGTTATAATAACATAAAATTGTTTGCACATGCATAACAGGTTTATTTAAAAGACCGTTGTCCTTTACCGCCTCTAGCATTGTTATGGTCTAGGAATTGTCATCCTCAAGCAAAGCAGTGACCAACTCCATATATTAGTAGAATGCATCAGTACAGAAATTTGATGATGTTGAAAAGAGACTATGTTGACATAACTGAAGACTGAACAACTAGCTTCTAATGACTTTGTAATGTCCTACATTAATATATAATTGTTAGGCTGCATATTCACGTAATTATCACTATCTTTGTTACGTTAAACTTAATTTTTTAAGGTGTAGAACTGAAGAGTTTAGTGTCACGTCATTACTAGGGTCTACTAATACATTTTACGGTTACATAATTTAAAATAGTTTGTTAATGTTAACCCTAATATTAACATTTACAAAAAGTTTGGTAAAACCAAAATGTTGTCAAATACAAGAAAATTATAAACATAGTCTAAATATTAAAATAAAAAATGGATGACGTTTATGGCTGATCCGTGCGCTGCCTTCTTCGTGACCAGACATAAACATTGCCCTCTGTAGTGACACCCCTAACAATCCTTAAGCAGACATTCATGACATTGTGTACTTCTGTGCATTCAGTGACTATCCTTAGATTGAGCAAACATTCCAACCTTTCCGCGATTGCTTAGCAAGCCACCTATGACATTGAAAACAACTAATAAGGTATTACCATATTTCAAAATTAAATTAAATGACATTTAATAGAAAATTAATAAATAGTTTACCACTGCATGTCTAGGCTGCTCTACATCAGAAGAGCCATGTGCAAGTGCTTCTTCCATAGCTGTTGTTGCTGCTGCCACTGGGACCTCAGGGATATGTGGCTCCACATATGTGTCATCCTGCATCATAGGTGGATGTCTGGCCGGATCCACAGGTTGTGTCGGTGTCATGAATGGATGCGAAATCATGAAAAACTAGTGGAGGTAATAAGATGCACATTGTCCTGGCACAACACAAATCTACCCCACTTGTGCAAGATAGTCAGAGAAATGCATCCACATGTCGTCAATATCTTCAAATGATAGCATTGAACCCATAGTGTGTGGAGGAATGGTCTGAACATATCCAAATTGCCACACCACCCTCTCTGGTCGATGTCTGACGACAATGGGACCCCATCGGATATGACCTGAAAAGCATGAAATGAGATCAAAATCCCACACTACACGATGGTCACCATAAGGCATCTAGCAAACATCAGCAATTGTCAGTCGATCTAGACGTTTTTGGTACGTCGATGCTGGTAATGACTTCGAAGAAGCCTTCGTAGAAATCCACCGACAGGCACGTGGTGACCTTTCATCATAGTCTGGATCCGTCAAAAACTCAGCAACAGAGGGAAAATGCTCATATATCCAACACTACACAAATTAGATCAAAATAAAACAAAATTTCAAATTAACATATTAATTACATATTAAAAAAAATTAAATTACAATAATTGACAATAATTACCTGTAATAGTGTGATGTATCCAGCAAGCTGTCGGCTGCCGCTCTTGCAAGCATCATTCAAATTATCATACATATGCACTAGGGTGGTAGCTCCCCATGCGTAGCTTCCACTCTGACTCAAGTCTCGGAAAGCGTATAAAAAAACCACATGAACATGTGTTGCACTCTTGTTAGTAAAAAGAGTGCAACCTAACAAATGCAACAAATAAGCACAAGCTACAACAGTCTAATGTCCAACCTCACATTTACTCTGATAAATATCTTGTAGCCACGATAGGTATACGTATGCCTCATGACATTGTACTGTCTCAGCTCTAGCTTCCTCTTCGGAGACTTCAAGTAACTCCACCAAAATCAAGATCGCTTCGCCGACATGCAGAGTCTCAAAGCTGTGGAATGCGCCTATAATAGGAAGATGAAGCAAAGAGGCCACATCATCCAAGGTGATGGTCACCTCTCCAACAGGAAGATGGAAACTGCTCGTTTCCTTATGCCACCTATCCACAAAAGCGGATATAAGTCCCCGATCGCCAGTTTCCACTGAACATGCGATCAAAGGACTTAATCCTGTGGTAGCGACTAGCCCTTCAATTTCAGGAACAGGCCTCCCAAATTTCTGAACCTTCCTTCCATGGGAGAATAGCTTCAATTCAAGACGTTCCTGAAAAAAATTTAAATAATTTTAACAATAATAATTTAAATTATGAATAATTTAAATAATAAGAAATACTTAAGAATTATAATTCATTAAAAATTATAAATACCTCTCCATTCCATACAATGACTGCAACATGGTCACCATAGGCAGTCAGCACTGATGGGTCACACGGCCCACCTGGAAACCCCTCAGCATCATCAACAACTTCTTCAGTACATCTTTAGTCACGCCAGCCATGTCAGGAGCATCCTCAGCAACAGGGGCAATTTCCCATTGCCTACATGTGGATGTTGTAGGCCTTCGTCGTTGGGGAACATCATCTGAATGACAATGATCCTTTCTCCCTAGGGCTCTACCTATAACACTGCCTAAGGCACGACCTAACCCTCTAGTTCTAACCATAATCTGCAAATTTTTAGGTTGAATTCAATTTTTTTTTCATTTATCTAATAAAAAAAACTATTTACAAACAAATAATTAAATAATATATGACTATTTTTCATTGAAATAAAATAAACATAAACAACTACAAAATCCATATATTTACTATTAAAATTTATAATTATTTCATAACACAATGCAATATAAAATAAAGTTTTTTAAAACACAAACAATACCTATTTTTAAAACAAAACTAACAAATAAACTACCTATTTAAAAACATTATTCAAAACATAATTTTTCAAACAATAACTATTTTTTTATTTTTTTATTTAAATTAAAAATGTTATACGAATCAACATGATCCGTATGAGTCATACGGATCATGTTGATTCGTATAAAATTTTCATTTTATATAGAAAAATAAAAAAATAGTTATTGTTTGAAAAATTATGTTTTGAATAATGTTTTTAAATAGGTAGTTTATTTGTAAGTTTTGTTTTACAAATAGGAATTGTTTGTGTTTTAAAAAACTTTATTTTATATTGCATTGTGTAATGAAATAATTATAAATTTTAATAGTAAACATATGGATTTTGGAGGTGTTGAATGTTTATTTCATTTCAATGAAAATAGTCATATATTATTTAATTATATGATTGTTCTAGTTGTTTATATTAGATATCAAGCTCACCCATACCCTCACAAATGGCTTATGTGCCACACTTCATTAGAGGGAAATTTGAATTTTATTCCAATTTCACTTGAATTTGTGGAGCCAAATGCTGGAGCCAAAATTTCACTAATATGATTATTGAATTTAGCTATGGTTGAGCCCACTAGTCCAAGATCAAGTCCAAGATTCTCCACTAAGTGTGCTTAGGTGTTATGAGACATGTAAAGCATGAAGGACTCATTAGGTACCCAACATGAAGGACTCTAAAATTTAATTGGATTGGGCTTCTCCCAATTCAATTAAATTTATTTCTCAACACACACATCAAATATTCACTTAATGCATGTGAAATTACAAAACTACCCCTTATACAAAAACTAGTCTAGGTGCCCTAAAATACAAGGGCTGAAAAATCCTACATTTCTAGGGTATCCTACCTACATTATGGAGCCCTAAATAAAAGGCCCAAAAATAATAAAATCCTAATCTAATATGTACAAATATAAGTGGGCTCATACTTAGCCCATGGGCCCAAAATCTACCCTAAGGCTCATGAGAATCCTAGGGCCTTCTCTTGCATCTCTGGCTCAATCTTCTTGGAGTCTTCTATCCAATGCTCTTGGAGGATAGGATTGTATCAATACGGATCATGTTGATCTATATGAGTCATACGGATCAACATGATCCATATGAGTCATGTGGATCATATAACAAATACGGATCATGTTGATCCGTACGAACACACCATACCAAAATAAAAAATGCAGCCATTAATGAAGAGAAAAAGCTTACCTTGATGGTGGAACAGCAAAATGGAGCTGCAAGTCCTCAATGTCAACAACGAACTACCCAATCTGTGGCAAACAAACCTCCAAGGAAAGTAAACGGCACGGGGATGAGAAGAAGCTCAAACACACAACCAAGAAAATGAAACGATGCGGGGAGGAGAAGTCGTATGGAACGTGTGAACAATGAAATGGTATAACAGATACCCACAAAGACACAAAGTTTGGCAACAGTTAAACAAAGCTAGTATATCCTTCCCAAGTTTAAAACCTCAACTACAATGGTCACATTATATTTAATGCATATATCATATGAATATTGGATAACCTGAATTTTATCATATAATAAAGTAAACTATTTAAGCCTTAAGGCATGTGTTTATAAATGCTAAGATATACTACCTCTTTCCCATATATTTCAATATTTTAGCTTTTTTTTCAAAATATTTAATGTTTTAGAATTTTAAAATCTAATTAACGTATTTTTCTCACAAATATTCATAGTTAATATTCACTACTAGCGGTACAAGTATTAAAGATCAACGTATTTAATAAAGACATTTAAATTCAAATAGAATAATTTTTAATTAGTTTTATTAAATAACCCATGTGCAATAATATTAAATACCAAAAGATATGGGAAAGATGTATTAGTAAGCTATAAAAAATGAGTTAATGAGTTTTGAAATTTTTTGCATGACTAAAAGAATTTAGTACCTATGCACTAACGATGTAAAATAATTTATACCGTCATTCAATCATAAATCAGTATTTAAATTACTTTAAGATAATTATTTGAAAATTAAACAAACTTATCATATATGACAAATTGTAATAAGATGAGTGTAAATTTTTTTACACCATCAAGGTAAAACCCTTTTTCTCTATAAATAATATTTTTTTTTCAAACCCAATAATCATTTGTTATGTCATCGAGAAGAGAATGAGGTTATTATGAACCCAAACATTAATATTATATTATTTTCTATTTTTTTTTTAATTTCTTGTAAGGGAATTCTGCAATTTTTTTTTAAAAAAAACTATAGAAAACATATTGAAATCGTGTCACACGTGTAGCACTACTACAAAACGTGATTTTTACATCGGTGGAAAACGCCATTCTAAATCGGTGGTCAACAGATGTAGAATACGACGTCGTTGATAGTTAAACGTTTTGACATCGGTCCTCAATCCAACGATGTAGAAAATACAATGTTGAATAACCTACAATTAAATTTTAGGTTAATTAATAATCAATATTTATATTTACAATATTATCAATACTACTAATAATCAATAAATATTATTATATAATATTAAAATCAATATTTATAATTACAATATTATATATATTACTAATAATCAATAAATATAATTATATAATATGAGAAATTAAAAGCATCACAAATATTTTCAAGCAAAAACTTCAAGTCATTTACCAGTAATACGAGGTTGACCCACTTGACAATGAACATGTAGCTTGAAGACAATGGTGTTCTTTTCATTCTTGTCATCTCCTGCATTTTCTATTCAAAAGAAAGACAAAATAACAAACATTTAACATTTGAGGTTGTGCCCATGCCAGATAAGGGGTTTAAACTGAAAAATGTGCATAACATTTCTAATATTCAAGTTATCCCATGAGAAAGTCATAAACCTAATGAGAAATACATGCTTGGGTAAGGTGTTTTTTATAGAGTTACATCATCAGGACTATGACTACTTGTGAGGGTTAACATGGAGCAACCCTTTATTATTTATTTGGTATAAGTTAAATTGGTCATTGGTTTAGCATGCAAAAAACATGGGGCAAGCCTATATTATTTATTTTTTGTGTGTATGATTTGGTACAAGAAAAAATATCATATATTCAACTTCCAATTGAAGATGGACAAGCTTATGAATATTCCTTGCAGAGTATATAACAGAATTTAGGCCTATGTACTTATACATGACTTCCAATCAACCTAGTTTACAAAAAAAAAATCATATCTTAAGCCTATTGGTACCAGTCATAAGCTGCAGAAAAAAACACATCACAATTCCACTCCTACGCGTGTTATAAAATTGAACTTTTTGCATGTTCCTAAATACTAAGAATGGGTTCAGTTATGCAAAAGGTAATGAATAAATAAACTAATTTGAAACAAAGTTATGCAAGCTCCCAGCCCCCAACAAAAATAGGAGCAGGTTGAGTTATTATGTGCTTCTGATAGTATCTATTCTCCAAGTAGTGACAAAAAAAATAACTTTAGTGAATCATAAAGACAGTAGTTGTGATTTGTGATAGTTTTCAAGAAGTCATTAATTATAAATATAAAGGTTTTTAGATAGTATCTATTCTCCAAGCCATACTTATTTCACACAAACAAGTTCCACGAAAGCATGAAAGTAGCATAGAACTTGCAGGGCACAGAGCCAAGTGTGCCCCATTTTAGACCAAATATACACAGTCACATGAATGAATTGGTTTAAAAGGTCAATTGCAGTTGACATTTCCAAATTCAAACTATTTTAGATGTATAAGTATGGCCTCCACTAAGGAAATAGTTTTTTTTTTTACAAGTTCCACTAGGAAATAGTTAAGAAATCTTGTTTTCCAAATGAAAAGGATAACGGCAACTATGTGTCTTACCTCTTGAACTCTATCATCTTCATTGAAATAGAAAACATGTTCTATTTTAGAACACTCCTCTACTGTAATATCTTATAACATGGGAATTTGAGAAATCAATGAATGAGAGAAAATGCATTTCAAATTCTTGCACTGGAAGACGTGAACCATGGACAGTAGAGGGAAGCACACTGATTTGGAACAAGTAGATGCATTTACAACTTGCTCAGCATGATCTAAATTAAGTGGAACCAATCACACATTAAATATAAAAAGTGAAAATGGGTGTTACCTCTACAAGTAGCAAGCAACACAGCTTCATTGACAACATTTGCCAGATCACTACCTAGTAAACCTTAGATAGAGAAGCAATTAAATGGA
The DNA here is from genome assembly GCF_000004515.6 of Glycine max. Lineage (NCBI taxonomy): Eukaryota > Viridiplantae > Streptophyta > Magnoliopsida > Fabales > Fabaceae > Glycine > Glycine max. The sequence continues at coordinate 7,739,467 of NC_038256.2, read as the reverse complement.
AAATGATGCTATTGTCCTCCTCCAAAGGAACTCCTCTTAGATTCACAACCAATATCTTTCTCCTTCCTTCTTCATAAGGTTCACCTACATATTATTTATCTATCAAATTTAAGCATTAACCATGAGATGTATGCTCCCTTTATACTTAATTTGTTTATTCATACCATGAGGATGGTTTATAGAATTGAAGTGAATGCCACCTTGTCCATCATGATTGACAGATTTCTAAGTAATAAGAAAAATACAATCAAGTGAATGAAACAAATGTATCATAAAGATGTTTGAACCAAGAGACATGAGATAGTGCAAAATGTCCTAAAGCTAGGTTTAGATCTAAAGGTCGATTTTATAATTTAGAAAGACTAGTAAAACTAATTAAATATGATACCCAGATCTATATCAAAATTACATTAACAAAAGGTTTTCCTCTTAAACCACATATTGGATTCAAAATTGAAATACCAATCTGAACACACTGGAGTCATCTGATCTGCTAAGAGTGAATATGTTTTGCTCACTTCACTTTGTGGAAGCAAAGCTTCCAAGCTTATTTTGATGATGCCAAAGACTCAAGTCAAAAATCAAGATTCAAGCAAGTTTCAAGAATCAAAGAGTCATTCAATCAAGAATCAAGATTCAAGTAAAGATTTAAGAAAAGACTCAAGATATGCAAGAACTTCAAGAAAAGCATCAAGATAAGTATAAAAAGATTTTTTCAAAGAAAAGATTGAATAGCACAATTTGTCCAAAAGAATTTTTCAAAGAAAAATCTTTTTATCAGAGTTTTTACTCTCTGGTAATCGATTACCATAAGGTAGTAATTGATTACTAAAAGCCCAAACAGTTTTATAACTATTTTACAAAGTAGTAATCGATTACCATGGCCATGTAATCAATTACCAATATTTTTTAACGTTAAATTTCAAATTTCAAGAGTCACAACTTGTGATAAAATATTTTTAAACTTATGTAATCGATTACACAATATTTGTAATCGATTACCAGTGTTTTTAAATGTTGGTTTTTCAAATCCAAACATGAAGAGTCACAACTGTTGATGTGTAATCGATTACACTATAATGGTAATCGATTACCAGTGACTGGTTTTGAAAAATAAATTGTCAAGAGTCACAATTTTTAAAGTAACTGGTTTTTGAAGAATTTGCCAAGAGTCACAACTTTTAAAGTGACTAGTTTTGAAGAGAGTCACAACTTTTAAAGTGACTAGTTTTGAAGAAATTGCCAAGAGTCACAACTTTTAACATGGTTTCTTTAAGAGCCATCAAATGGCTATAAATATGTGACCATGGCACGAATTTTATAACTGATTTTCTTTCATTCATTCTAAACATCTTTCTAAGAGTTTTTGTTCAATACTTGTTTTGTCAAGAAAAGTTCATTGGGCAAAAACTTATGCTATTCTATTTTCTTCCTCTCCTCCATTCTTACAAAAAGCTTTTCAAGAGACCTACTCTTGGTGACTATTTTTCAAGAGAAGGTCTTCTTGGTTAAACACTGGACTCAAAAGACTAACCACTTTTGGGTTCATTGCAAGAAGCAGATTTGCTTCTTGGTTGATCAATGGATCCAAAAGACTAACCGCTTTTGGGTTCATTGCAAGAAGTGGGTACAACTTCTTTGTTGTTATCACTGGACTCAAAAGACTAACTGCTTTTGGGTTCATTGCAAGAAGTGGGCATAACTTCTTGGTTGTAATCAATGAACACAAAGGAGGAGATTCCTTTGTGGTTCATTGCTTGTAAAGGATTTTACAAGGATAGTGGAAATTTCAAGCGAGTTGCTTGGGGACTGGATGCAGGCACGGGTTGTCGCCGAACCAGGATAAATCCGGTTTTGCATTCTCTATTCCCTTATCTCTTTTACTTTCTGCTGTCTTTACATTTCCGCAAGTTATTTTCCTTCATTTATTATTTGAGTAACTTGTTTACAAAGAAATAATTGAATCTAGGGAATAATTAAGAAAGGGAAAATTTTAATTAGGAATAGTCAATGAAATCTTAATTTAACCCCCCCTTCTTAATATTTCTGAGGCCACTTGTCCAACACACTTTAGTGAACGTAAAACCTAATAAACTGAATGTTGTGCTAACTTGCAATTTTGAACAAATACACAAAAACTGAGAAAAGGTGTATTATTTAAACCTGAGGAGGATTGAATGACATCAAAAGAGGATGAACATATACTTTGTTCATGAAGGGCCATTTTACCACTGCTCCATTTGTGAAACCTACATACCCACAAAGGAATCATCATAAACTTCATTCTCATTCCTTAAGAGTCAGTAAGAAAATTAGGAATTTTGGATGAGCGTTGGAAAAATGATTTTGAAGTTATGTTTGGATGTTTTTATTATAAAAGATATTAGTAGTAAAACTCAATATAAAATTCTTGAACCAACGCAAAAAAAACTACCTACAGTTGCTTAAACTCATCAATTCTGGGCTCAATCAATTTCTCAACATGGAACTAAACATGTGAAAAATTAATTGGTATTGAACATGACCCTAGAAAATCCTACTAAAACCAAACACACAATAAAAGACTACAAATTCCCAAATTACAAATTCCATACACAACCACATACAAAACTTCAAATTTATCATTTTTTCCCCCAAATAAGTAGCCTACAGCAGAGGTAAAGTTATATGAAAAGCTTTAATTGTTTAAAGAAGGAGCAAATAGAAACTAAAGTATGTCCAAGACCTTATCAACCAAGCAAATCTAGTAATTGGTTCAACTATTCAGTTTCCTGCCTCAAAAGAAATTGGACATCTCCCCCCCGAACCTAACCTCGAACATGACCCGGATCTATATTCAACACCCACTTCAGGCCCCAACTTGGGCTCCTCCACCGGAGAATCCGGCAACGCTGCTGCCTTTCGCGGCTTCTTTGCCGGCAACTCCTTCTTGTCCTTCAATTGCTGGTGACAGAAAAACCAAAAACAAAAAATTTGAACAAAAAAGTGAACAATAAAAAGCCTAGAAATTGAACAAGAAAAAAAATAAAATAAAAAAGGTTAACGATAACAAACCAGCATAAGCTTTCTCGAGCGTTTCAAGCTGAAACAGTGTCTTCATTTGACACTTGGGCTTGCTCAGACCCTCACTTGAATTCCCAATTTTGCTGTTACTTTTATTGTTGTTGTTATCATTGTTGTTTTCTTCCTTCTTCACGTATTTGTTCTTTGCCTCGGCCTCCATTGATCAAGATCGAAACTCTTTCCACCCTCAAACCCTAGGAATCCACAATGAAGCCACAAAAAGAAAGCCAACCACGCAACAAAGAGAAGAAAAGGGAGACAAGCTTCCTTTCTCCCTTAGGGAGACAAGCTTACCCATAATCGTCGACGATTTGGCCTGTATAATCATTGACGACAACCACGACAGTACTGGTGTGCTTCACGACGGCAACCAACTTAGAGAGACAAGCTTAAGGGTACAAAATGAGTGAGGTAATGCGGGCTAGGGTACAGTGCGAGTATGCAAGAGAAAAAGATAAAAATCTACTTCAGATTCAAAGACGGTGTTCATAAAACCCGTCTTTGGATAATGTAGTTCAACAACGGTGCAGTAAACCCGTTTTTGTAACGCGCAGATAACGTCATTTTTAATAAAAACGTCATTGAAATAAATCTCTTATTTACTAAAATGCCACCGCCTCTAAAACAACATCATATTTGGAACCACCGATGTTGGCAACGCGTCTTAGAATACTATTATTTTAGTAGTGTAGGGACCATGTTAATATTTTAACCTTTTTTTTTTCTTCTTCTCAAAAGTAGCTTGTAGTAAAAGTTTGCATAAAATTATTATTTCAAACAATATATCCCATGACCCTCATCTTTGTTTGCCTTCACAACTAATTTCATATACTCACATGTGCCAATTTATTTATGAAATCTATTTATAATATGTAAAAGTTTGAGAGGTAAATTATAACATTGATATCTCACCATTCTAATCAACTAACTCTTCTCACATTAACAAATTGTCTAAGGTTTCACATCTACTTGGTTGGGTTGAATCTGTACTACGTACCATGATACTCTATTTTTCTCATGACCAATTGTTTGCTTGTTTATTCATTTGTTTCTCTTACTTATTCTTGCGGCTATTTACCGTTTGATCACTTTTAAACTTTCTTCATGTATGATATGAAAGTTATATTCTATAAAATTAACTAATTAGTTGAAAACTTAAAAGGTAGTTGAAAGTTATGAAGTTGATTGATAGTTAAAAGTTGAAAATTTTAAAGCTAATTTATTAAATTATAAATGCGTGTTAAACACTTTCCCAAGAAGTTAAAAAATATAAAATTAACATATTAATTTAAAAATGATAAAAAGGGAATTAAAGGATAAAAAGTGAATAAATATAAAAATCTAGAATTGCTAATGTTTTAAAAAATTCTAATTCAAGTACTGTTTAAAAAAATGTTAAAAACTACTAAATAATTGATTTACTGAAAAGTCAAACAAACTTTTCAACTAGTAAAAAAATATTAGAAACTAGTTAAAATGATTTACCAAACATAACTAAATATCTAAAACTCATGATATTTTATATTCTAGGAGCCATAGAAGGAATCAAGCCTTTTTTCGCTTAAATGTGTTCTCGTACCTATAATATACCTCATTTTGATTTTAATACCTAAACTTCACGTTATTTTTTTAATTTTACTATTTGAAATTTTTTATGTTTGATTGTTGTACCTGCCGTCAGTTAGGGTTTGTTAAGTGATGATGTGATACTTTATTAAATTGCATATGAATGTCAACAAATACAGTCGGGCACGGGTAGGGGCTTCTAGCTACCCGCCTGCTGGGGAAAATCTATGTCAGCTACCTTCCCATTTACCTGTTAGGTATCCATTTGGAAATTATCCACATTTTTTTTATACCTGCAGATATCCATGGATATTTCAATTTTTTTTTAAAAGGTGATTCTCAACATCAAACAATAACTAGTGAATTAAAAATCAGGAATAAAAAAGAAATAACACAAAAAATTAAACATGAAGTATCTCTTAAGCATAACTAACCATAAATCCAAAAGTACAAGTATAAATAAAATTATAGCATCACAAAAGCATAAGTTCAAAGAAAAACATAATTGTCCAAATAAATTGAAAATACAAAATTTAATAAATTTCACTAATCTAAATTGCATAAGTCTTCAACTGTTAATGGTCTCTTATCAATAACTTCGCTTTTACAACTTGTTTCCTTAATATGAGAATATTTTTGTGATTTTATGGGTAACGAGGTTAAAAATAATAATAATAATTATACATGCAGATAACAAATATTCATATTTAAAGTACTTCTTATTTATCTGTAGATATTTGTGGATGAGGATTTTCTTGTCATCCTTAAGTCTGTAACTGATGATGTGACATTCTGTTAACTTATCATCTCATTACTTAACAAAAAAAAATTATATTATAGGTAATAAAATAAAAAAAGTAAAATTTAAGTAGTAAAATCAAAATCAATTATATTGTAGATATAAAAAATATATATGTTTTTTTTAACTAATGGCGTGAAGTTGCACATATGGAAGCAAAAGAAAGGGCAGCGTGGGAAATATGCAAATATATAAAAGCCTAATCTTCCAAGCTTTGACAACTTTAAAGTAGAAGCATAGGAGCCATGACTTTGACCGGTAAAAAAGGGAATCTAAAAGCAAACAGCAAAGTCAGAAAGAGAGACATTGATTAATTTATTTTGCTTGTGCAACAATTTATTTCCTGGCCATGATGATAGCCCTTATGTACTCAAAGGAATTTTCTGGTTTCCTTTCTAACTTGCTTGTTCACGGTCAATGGTACAAAGCTGATTAACACACTCAGAAAATGATCGCCTATCTTCCTTCACAACCTCAACTTTGATGGTGGTGGGTGTCCTTCATCATGATGAATATTGATGAAGATTTTTCCTTTTATGATGACCCAAATGTCATAATTAAGTTTAATTTGTAAGTGTTATGCAATAATCTATTGTAGATATATATATTCCATCAATTTCTATATAAGATCAGTTACTTAATTCATTAAAATAAAAAATAATTAATTTAATTAATAACAATAAATTTATTTTAAATTTATATATTTTTTAAAATTATTATTATCATTAATATTTCTCTCTTCTAATGGTTTATCAACATATTCTCTTTCTTCTTTTAATGAGAAGTATTTTTAATTTAAAAATAATTAATATAAAAAATATTATATATTAAATCTTATAAAAAAATAAACATTATTTTAAACTTAAATTCTATAAACAGGAATAGGAGTAACATGCATGCCCGGTAAGCACTGAATGGAAACACAGTGCATGATGACACTTTGCGTGTTCACATGCTATGGGTATTTTGTTTTCTATCTCAAAATATTGCGTTATATTTAGCAGGATGGATGTGGTGTCAGGAAGCTATATAGGACATAATCACACAATGACACAAGCTTGAAACTTACTTTTTAAAATACCACACTATGTAGATCTTGTATGCACATACATAACACGTATACCACAAGCAAGGTTTTAAACTGTAGTATGCGGTTGATATTATGAAAATTTGTGGAAAATGTACTTAATGTGATCGCAATTGCACCTAATTATTCTCTTTTTGATATATGCAAACAAAACCACACTACTAAAAAAACAATTTAACATTGATTTTTCATGTCGGTTTTGATGAAATTAATCGATCAAGAAACTTATGGGATAGCAAATTTGCAATTTAGTGGCAACTGTGAACCTATCATTTTGTGCTAGATGAATATAAATATAAAGTTAAATTATTCTATATGTTTGTACTATTTAAATTTTTTTAACTAGGCATCTGAAGTATATTTTCTTATTTTCTTTCAGTTGGGTCTTTGAATTTATATTTATTTTTTAATTGAGTTATTTTATCTAACTGTAATTAGTTTTGCTAATGAAAAATTTACCGCTATAGAGACCTAATTAATTAAAAAATAAATACAAATACAATCAACCTAGACTTCCACAATATTATTTTCAAGTCTCTACAGGCTACTTTTAGATTCAGTATTATAACCTCTATAATTCTATACGAAGTATTCTCATTTTTTCCCGTAAGTATTTTAACCTCTCTAATGATAAATAGGCAAAAAGATCCAACTAAAAAACAAATACAAATTTAAAGACATAATTAAATAATTCAAAGACTAATTAAAAAATTTCAAATACATCATTAGTAATGTCTAAAAGTAATTTAACCTAAATATAATATGCTATGGCTATTGGTATCTGTTGACTGTAGTGCCAACCTAGTAGGGAGTGCGGTCAATTTTGTTTTCCTTGTTGATCTTTTTCCAAAAACTAAAAAATAAAAAATGTTATGGCAGAGGAATACTTTGTTACTTATGCAATTAATTACTACGCTAACAAAAATAGTGAAGAAATGTCATTCTGACTAGTAAGTTCAGTTCACATTTTCCGATTGAATGATTAAGACATCCATGCAACTATCGGTAAACGAAGATACTTATATATCAAAATCATGTCTCCACATGGTAAATATGTAATCTGTCAGCAATTTACCTTACGACGGGACGAAGGAAAATAAAACAGATGTCTTTTAAAAAAGAAAACAAGTGGAAGTCGTCATCAATGCTTATTTAAGGAAAAATGTTTGAAAAAAAAGAGGTCTGTAAATTTTGAAAATAAGGATTCAATAGTTGTTTACACATGGTGAAGGTATTAGTACCTCACGCTCCCGTCACAAGGAACGACAATCTTTAATCGAGTGTGCACAACGTGACTTTAAAATTATTTATTTTCCCAAGAGCAGTGAATTGCTTTTATTATTTTATTTTATTATATATTTTTTTATTTTTTCCGAGTAGACAAAGGTGTTGCCCTTACTCCTACGTATCCCCAGGTGCGATGAGAAAATCAGACCTACGTAGTTCTTTATGTCTGAATATTTGTGTGTTAAATTGATTTTATGTTTTTGAAAGATTTATTTTTATCAGTTGTTAAGGCGTGAGACCTTGAAACGACATTTTAAATTTTGGAACGCGGAGAGAATCTTTAAGGCGTTGGACCTTGAAACGATCTCAAGTGATATTTGATAAAAAAAAAAAGTTTGGTTGTGAATTGATTTCCTTTATTTGTTTTTTTTGTTTATTAGTCTCTAGTCTTACAAAAGAAAAGAAAACGATTCCACGACAATGGTGGTCAACTAGAATTAAACCTTACAAAAACGAAATTACCAACGATAAAAGGGAGAAGATGAATACATACATAATATCAGAGAGGACCCATAAGGGTACATGGATTCAAATATTAAGAAAAAAAAAAGAAAAGGAAGAAGAACTAACTGGCTGTTGCACAGGGTACAAGGCTAGCAAGAGAAGCGATGTAGGGAATGATCCTCGGTTGCGATTCGGCAGCGCCTCGGCTTCGCTTTTCTTCTTTTTCCTTCCTCTCCTTTCATTTTTCTTCCTCTCTAAACTTCTTGAACCCTTTGCCCCTTCCCCTTCATGGCTATTTATAGGAAAAATCCATTTGGGCAGGGGAAGCTCACCCAAGCGAGCTGGAGCTCGCCCAAGCGAGCCAATTGCTTAGCTCTGAAGGTATAAGCTCGCCTAGGCGAGCTGGTTACTTAAGGTTGAAGATATTTCATGGCCTAGGCGAGCCAGATGCTAGCCTGGGCGAGCTTTGGTCCAGAAAATTCCATAAAATGACTATTTTTCCCATTTCCTTGTGGTTTTCGTTCTTGGATCTGGCAATCAATTTGAGCGATGGCTCGACCTTGCATTGCAATCGGTGTCAAACGATAAAAGCATTCCCTGGACGAAATTAGGGTCTGACAGTTGCCCATATTTACTTATCTTTTATTGAAAAATAAAAGGTAAGTAAAGACAAGGACCCTGATTTAATACGAGCGTTCTTGCTATTCAAAATCGGACGCCAGAGAAAACAAAAGAAGTGAAACTGAGAAAACAAAAGGACATTGAAGTCCTATAACACCAAACAAAGGACCTTGAAGTCCTATAAAATGTAAAGTGGAGCACATTGAAGTCCTGTGGATCATAAAAGTAAAAGACATTGAAGTCTTGCAAGCATCAAGTAGAAGACATTGTAGTCTTGTAAAACATAAAGCAGAAGATATTGAAGTCTTTGAAAATGTAAAAGAATGAAGACATTGAAGTCTTTGAGAGCTTAAAATACTGAAGACATTGTAGTCTTTAAAATGATAAAGCAAAATACATTGTAGTCTTGGAATCATAAAAAAGAAGACATTGTAGTCTTTGAAAGCGTAAAAGACAAAAGACATTGAAGTCTTTGAGAATGTAAAAGACTGAAGACATTGAAGTCTTTGAAAAATGTAAAAGACCAAAGACATTGTAGTCTTTGAAAATGTTAAAGACTGAAGACATTAGTCTTTGAAATCATAAAGCAAAAGACATTGTAGTCTTGGAATCATAAAATAGAAGACATTGTAGTCTTTGAAAGCGTAAAAGACTGAAGACATTGTAGTCTTTGAAATCATAAAGCAAAAGACATTGTAGTCTTGGAATCATAAAACAGAAGACATTGTAGTCTCTGAAAGCATAAAAGACAAAAGACATTGAAGTCTTTGAAAATGTAAAAGACTGAAGACATTGAAGCCTTTGAAATCATAAAGCAAAGGACGTTGAGTCCTATGAAAAAAACAAAGGACGTTGAGTCCTATGATTCATGCAATTGGATTTTAGAAATTGGTATATAATGAGAAATCTATGGACTCATAGCCTGATGTGAAACATGAGTTTTGGAATGCATGGACATGCAAACTTCGCCCTAAAATGAAGTAAATGCAGGTTTTGTACGCAACAATACAATGTAATGAAAAATTGTACAATGTTCATGACATTCTTTCCTCTTTTGATGATCTTAATTTTGTTTTCTTTTTTTTTTGTGTGTCAAAAAATACAAATTGACTGTCTCTTTCTAAAAGACATGATAACTTATGCAACCTCATCCTATCTTTTGCAAATCTCTTTGGGGACTCCCTCAGAGTGTAAGTTTTGATTTAATCACTTGACAATTTTGGATGACGGCAGTGGAGCCATTTGACATTTAATCAATCAACTGAAATATTGATCCTAGGGTTCATCCCTTTTTGTTTAAAAACTTTGATTATTTTGCACATCAAGAAAATATATGGCTTTGGGATCGATCGTGCGCCCCATTGAAGATGACAATGGATTGTCACACTTTGGTATGTGACCAAGTGAAACTTTCCTGATTTAATATCATAGAGTGATGCCATGGGTCAGTTGATCCCGCTGAAACTTAATGACATGGATAGATCCCAAAAGAATTTATACAACGAAGGCTACCCTTGGATCCGAAAGGAATCTTAAGGAGTTTGCATGAGAGACTCACATCAGATGTACCCTACTATCACAATTGTCTTTGGGCATCTTCCACGAACTCTTAGTCGAATGAGTTTCCTCCTCAACTGTGCAAGTGAAAACCTTGAGGCTTCTCTTTTTTTTATTACAAGTGTATGGGTTCCATTCCAGAATCCAAACTCAAAAGAAAAAATAGTCATTCCTTGATCCACATGGACTTTATTAGGCTTGTGACGTGGTCAGGAGGGTAAGAGGGCTATGAAAAAAAATAATCAAAGAGACTCAAAGAGTGTTTAAGGGTTACATTGAGTAAGAACCTCGAGATCCTTGCTTGTATTTTTAGTCATTTCAACCTTTTGGGTTAGGCTCTACCTCATTCGCTTTATACATTAATCTTTTATTGCACTTTTGCGCCTTTCTTATAAAATTTGGAGATCTTTTGTCTCTTTTTTTTTCTTCGCTCGCCTTTGGTGGATTTTATTTTCTTTTTCATTTCATTGTTGCCCAACTTCATTCATGTGTTGTTTGCTTTGCTCTTCCTGCCAGTTTAGTGGTGGTTCCTACTCGGGGTTTCTATTTTGTTTTTGTTGTTTTTTGTGTTGTTTTTAGAAAACAAATATGCTTTGGCTCAGAGGGGATAGTAAGGGATAAATTTGGGATGTTGAAACACAACCATGTGTCATTTCAAATCTTGACTAGACACTTTTGTAGTTTGGATTTTGGGACCAAACCTCTGATAAACACACTCCTTATTCTTTCTTCTTTTTATTTTTTTATTACCCTAATTTTTGCATAGGCTACCCTTTTGGGTTTTCAACTAACCAGATGAGAATTTTTTATTTGCCCCTAGGTTCGCTTGAGGCTCATACATGGTGCCTCTCATTGCCCCCCAGTGTAGGGCTCTGAAGTATCTATTGTTGTCTTTTGTCATGACCTTGTAGCAAGGAAAAATGAAAGAAACTGTGTAGGTTCTTGAAACTGAATTTTCAAGGACGAGAAATAAAGGATTTTCAATTGATAGATTAAGTCGAATGACTCTTGTTCTTGATAACTCACTTTTCTCTCAAAAAGACAACTTTAAAGAATGATAAAATGAGGTCACATGAATGTCTGTACTTCTTATTTTTTATTAGAAACACAATCAATCAAACATTTTTTTCTATTTTTTTAACTTTACTCGTCGTTTATGGCACCCCCACCAAACGTGTAGAACGAGCAATTTCTGATTGAACAGACTTGGCAACCTTTAAGGCATGAAAACAAGGGACGACAACCTTTAATCGAGTGTGCACAACATGACTTTAAAATTATTTATTTTCCCAAGAGCGGTGAATTGCTTTTATTACATTATTTTATTATATATTTTTTATTTTTTCCGAGTCGACAAAGGTGTTGCCCTTGCTCCTACGTATCCCCAGGTGTAATGAGGAAATCAGACCTACATAGTTCTTTATGTCTGAATGTTTGTGTGTTAAATTGATTTTATGTTTTTGAAAGATTTATTTTAATCGCGAACAAAGAGTTTTTAAGGTATGGGACCTTGAAATGATGTTTTAAATTTTGAAACGCGGATAGAATCGTTAAGGCGTTGGAACTTGAAACAATCTCAAGTGATATTTGATAAAAAGAATTTTGGTTATGAATTGATTTCCTTTATTTGATTTTTTTTTGTTTATTAGTCTCTAGTCTTACAAAAGAAAAGAAAATGATTCCACGACAACGGTGGTCGGCTAGAATTAAACCTTACAAATGAAACGAAATTACCAACGATAAAGGGGAGAAGATGAATACATACATAATATTAGAGAGGACCCATAAGGGTACATGGATTACATTTAAATCTTAAGAAAAAAAAAGAAAAGGAAGAAGAACTAATCGGCTGTTGCACAAGGTACAAGGCTAGCAAGAGAAGCGATGTAGGGAATGATCCTCGGTTGCGATTCGGCAGCGCCTCGACTTCGCTTTTCTTCTTTTTGCTTCCTCTCCCTTTAATTTTTTCCTCTATAAACTTCTTGAACCCTCTGCCCCTTCCCCTTCATGGCTATTTATAGGAAAAGGCCATTTGAGGGCAGGGGAAGCTCGCCAAGCGAGCCAATTGCTTAGCTCTGAAGGTATAAGCTCGCCCAAGCGAGCTGGTTTGATGAGAATCCTAAAACTGTCCAAATACAAGGATCTATGACCAGGAGTAGGACCAAACAGTCAGTGAATACCCTCCAACAAATGATAGCAGGCATACTTAACAAGGTCCAAGTGGGTTCCTTGTTGAACCAATCTCAGACTTATCAAGGTAATCCTTGTGGCGTCTATCTTGACTTATCTTCCCTCCCTGTAAGTGGCATCATCCAAAACTCTATGACCTGTATCAAGTGATCCACTCCTAATAAGGATCACATCATCTGGTATAAGAACTTTGGCTCTTGTTACAGGTTCTATCCTATCCATTTTTTATTTTTTATTTTCCTTTGTAATTTGTGTCTAATGTAAATCATGCATGTTTTGATGATATCAAAATGAATTTACTTGAGGAATGGATGTAGGCAACGAACTTTTCCGAACTAGTATAAAACTGAGTTTGCATTCTCTCTTCCTTTATCTCATTTATGTTATTGCAATCAATTTTTTCTTGCATGTTTTAAAGAATATTATTAAATTGATTGCTGCTTCTACTTCTGCATTATGAGCATATCATTTAGAAGGGGGTTAAAAGTTTGTTAGTGGAAAATTAATTCACCCCTTCGTAAGATAACTGAGGCCATTGGTCCAACAAGTGGTATCAGAGCAGGATTCTTGTATAAAGTTTAAAAACTTCAAGCATAGATATGATCTCATCTAACTTTCCATTTCCTGAGGGAAATTCTATTAATAGGCCTCTTATGTTCAATGGTGAGGTTTATCATTATTGGAAAACCCGAATGCAGATCTTTATAGAAGCCATAGATTTAAAGATATGGGAAGCCATTGAATTTGATTCCTTTATTCCTACAATGGTAGAGAGAAATGCAACTATATATAAAAAAAAACTAGAGAAGAATGGAATGATGATAAAAGAAGAAAAAAGAAGATTCCTCCTTAGCCCCAAAATGCTGAATGCAATCAACTTGGGCACATGAGATTCGATGGTCGTCCTGTCTTTAAAATAAGAATGGAAAAATCCGACAAGAGGAATTTCAAAGAAAACAAAGCATACATCATTTGGGAAGATAATGTCATAAATTCTTCAAGTGGTTCAGAGAATAAAATCATAAGTCTGGGTCTCATGTTGAAAGATTGTAAAAACGGAGAAGAGAAAAGTTGATGCATTGATAGCAATTTCTCCAAACACATGGCGGGAGATGCATCAGAGTTTATTTGTATTTCTCCCCAAAATAATGAATATGTGATTTATGAAGACAACAAACAAAGGCCACTTGATCAACAAGCCCAACAAGTGATATCAAATGATACCAACAGGTCACTTGTCTTTGATTGATTACTTTTGATTATTTTTGTCTATGATTGTTAACTTTTGATTGAGTTTTGATGCTTGTTTTCTGCTTAAGTTTTTTATTGTCCTTGATGATTATGATTGATAGTTATGTTGATTGTCTTTGATAATTGTTTTTGATTGTTTTGTTGATTACTTTTGATTGTGTGTGTTGATTGATTATGTTTTATTGTGTTTTTGGTTGATGTGTTATTGTGCTTGTTTTTGCTTGATTAATATTGAATGATTGTTTTTTATGATTGTTCTTGATTGAGTTTTGATTTTTTTTATAATTGTTTTTGATTGAGTTTTTGATTGTCTTTGATGGTTGTGTTTGAAGGTTATGCTTATTATTGATTACTTTCGATGATCTTTCTTGTTTTATACTGGATATATGTTTTTGTGGGTGCAAAGTAGTTTGTTTTAATGCCTTTTGGTATCATTTGACTCTCATACATTGCAACAAGTGGTAACATTTTTCTCCTCTCTATTCATGATTTGTTTTTGATGTTGACAAGGGAGGAGAGAAAGATAAAAGATAAAATAGTAAGAGAAATTATCTAAGGGAAATTATCTATTATTTATGAGACAACATTTTATATATGAAATCTTTAACTGTCTCATATAAGTAAACATTGCAAAACCAAGGGGGAGTAAAACTATATACAAATAGATATTTTTTTGTTGCTGTTGCTCTTAACCTACATGTGGTTGTCATCATCAAAAAGGGGGAGAATGTAAATCATGTAGGTTTTGATGATGTAAAAAAGAATTTGCTTGAGGATTGGATGTAGGCAACGAACTTTGCCGAACCAGTATAAAACTGAGTTTGCATTCTCTCTTCCTTTATCTCATTTATGTTATTGCAATCAATTTTTTCTTGCATGTTTTAAAGAATATTATTAAATTGATTGTTGCTTCTACTTCTGCATTCTGAGCCTATCATTTAGAAGGGGATTAAAAGTTTGTTAGTGGGAAATTAATTCACCCCTTCTTAAGATAACAGAGGCCATTTGTCCAACATCTTAGTTTCGTGTTGCATCTTGTTTCGTTCTTGTTTGCGTCTTGTGTTCTTGTTTTCGTTCTTGTTCTTGTTTCTTTCAGATTCTGTGTCCAAAAATAAAAAATTCAAATTCTGTTACAAATTTTGTTTGGGAACAATTTGGCTTACTGAAAGAATTTTGGGGGTTTAGGGTTTAGTAGGTCATTGATTATCTTATATTTGTTTGTTTGACTATTGAACGAATTGCCCCATTGTCTATTGAATTTGGACCACTGGAATTGATTGAGTGAAAAATAGTCTATTATCCTAGACGAATTTTGAAAAAGAAATAAAAAAAATTGCAAAAAGTTTGAAAAAAAAAAGTGGGTGTCTAATCTTTGAATGCAAATTTGAGACAGTTAGAGGCGTTTTTTTAGCAAATCTGTTATCTAAATATGTTATTCAAATCTGTTATCCAAATTTGTTATTTATCAAATCTTTTATTCTATTTGTTATCTTATCTG
Source organism: Glycine max (assembly GCF_000004515.6). NCBI lineage: Eukaryota > Viridiplantae > Streptophyta > Magnoliopsida > Fabales > Fabaceae > Glycine > Glycine max. The sequence goes on along the minus strand of NC_038256.2, from coordinate 7,724,104 downwards.
TTATCTTATTTGTTATCCTATCTGTTATCCTATCTATTATCATATCTGTTATCCAATCTGCTACCCAATCTGTTATCCAAATCTGTTACTAAGTTTGTGATAATTAAACTGTCTTTCCTGTTATAATACCTTGTGCGTCTAATTTGATTCATCCAGGAATTTAAGAAGGAATGAGTGGTAAAAGGAAAGAGTGAAAAAAAAAACATCATACAAAAGCCTATATTGAGAGCATTAAACACGAGTGAACTACCATCAAAGAGAAAAACACATGAGTAGAGTGTGGTGAGGTCCTGTAATCTTTGTTTAAATTACTGTAAAAAAATTTGTTCCTCAATCATGACAGGAGCTGGTGACGGTGGTGGTGAATATCATCAACTGGATGGATCTCAACACTTATTACTGGACGTGATGACTACACAAATGCCATGTTTGTTGAACCGTAACAATGAAGAACTCTACAGACAAATAGAAGGACTGGAGCACCAAATGCTGGGAGACCTTATGGTGGCAACAGAAGGGTCAATGATGGACCGAACCGAATAGAGGGGTAGGACATAATTGAGGGAGTAAAACTCAATGTACCCCCTTTCAAAGGCAGGAGTGACCCAGACGCCTACCTTGAATGGGAGATGAAGATTCAGCATGCATTCTCCTACAATGATTATCCTAAAGAGCAGAAGGTGAAGTTAATAGCAGTTAAATTCTCAGACTATGCCCTTGTTTGGTGGAAGAAAAATCAAAGAGAGATGAAGAAAGAAGAAGGACGGGAGATAGATACATAGACTGAGATGATAAGGGTTATGCGAAAGAGGTATGTTTCAACTAGATATAGTAGAACCATGCGACATAAACTCCAAAGGTTGTCCCAAGGAAGTTTGACTATGGAGGAGTACTACAAGGAGATGGAGATGACACTAGTGAGGACCAACATTGAAGAGGACACCAAAGCAGTGCATGATGGCTTCACCAACAAGATTTCTTTCCAGCACCATGACCAAAAAATTATTCTTAAACCTCTATCCCCTAGAGAAGTCTATGATGACCAAATCATAATGAGAGAAAAGAGAGAACAAGAGAAACAAAATAGTGAGGCACCATAGAGGAATAGAAAAAAAAGAGTGATACACCTGAGAGAAAGAGTGGCACACATGAGAGAAAATTTAATTTTTTTACAGAGGTAAGTGAAGTGAGGAAAGTGTTACTTGCTCATGAACCACTCTATCTACTGTATTGCAAAGACAGTAAAATTTCTATTGATAATTCTAATGAGTTAACTATTTATGTTTCTCCTAGTGTTGTGTGGAAGCAATGCCTTCCAAGGTTATTTTGATGATGCCATAGAATTATGAGTTAAGCAAAGTTTCAAGCAAAGATTCAAGAATCAAGTTTCAAGTTTCAAGATTCAAGATTCAAGAATCAAGTTTCAAGAATCAAGAATCAAGAATAATCAAGATCAAGATTCAAGAATCAAGAGAAGACTTAATCAAGATAAGTATTAAAAAGTTTTTCAAAATATTGAGTAGCACATGAAGTTTTCACAAAATCTTTTACCAAAGAGTTTTACTCTATGGTAATCGATTACCAGAAGGTAGTAATTGATTACCAGTAGCCAGCATTGTTTTTCAAATTGATTTACAAAGCTGTAATTGATTACCATAATCATGCAATCGATTATCAGTGTTTTTAAAATGTTAAGATTTTCAAAATTCAAAATGAAGAGTCACATCTGTTGATGTGTAATCGATTACACCTTAATGGTAATCAATTACTAGTGACTGTTTTTGAAAAATTCATTTCCAAAAGCAACAATTCTTCAAGTGACTTGTTTATGAAGATTCTTTCAAAAGTCACAACTTTTCTAAGTGACTAGTTTTAAAAGAAATTGCCAAGAGTCACAAACTTTGACTTGAGTCATCAAAAGATTATAAATATGTGACCATGGCATGAATTTGAAGATGATCCATCATTTCTTTCAATCATTCTATCTTTCAATCTATCTTTCAACATCTTCTTTCATTTCTTTCAACAGAACTTTCTGGTTTCATTTCTCTTCATCCTTCTAAAAGTTTTTGCTCAAAACTTTCTCTTCCAAGAAAAGTTCTTTGTTCAAAAACTTATGATATTCATCTTTTTCATTCTCTTCTCCCTTTGCCAAAAAGAATTCGACAAGGACTAACCGCCTGAATTCTTTTTGTGTCTCTCTTCTTCTTTTTCCAAAAGAACAAAGGACTAACCGCCTGAATTCTTTTGTGTCTCCCTTATCCCTTTTCAAAGAATTCAAAACGACACAGTTTGAGAATTCTTTTGATTTTTCTCTTTCCCTTAAACAAAAGATTTCAAAGGACTAATCGCCTGAGATATCTTTTGTTTCCCCTTCACAAAGTTTCAAAGGACTAACCGCCAAAGAACTTTGTCTTAACACATTGGAGGGTACATCCTTTGTGGTACAAGTAGAGGGTACATCTACTTGGGTTTTCGTAACTGGGAACAAGAGAGGGTACATCTCTTGTGGATCAGTTCGAGTGGAGGGTACATCCACTTGGTTGTTCAAAGAGAACAAAGGAGGGTACAACCCTTGTGGATCTTTGTTTGTAAAGGTTTTTACAAGGTTGAAAAGAAATCTCAAGGACCGCAGGTCGCTTGGGGACTGGATGTAGGCATGGGTTGTTGCCGAACCAATATAAAATTCTTGTGTTTGTCTTCTTCCCTACACTTTTAATTTCCGCTGTGCACTTTAATTATCGCTTTTACTTTTGGTTAAGTTTATTTTTCTATTCTTTACTTTCTTAACTTAGTAGTAAAAGCCTAATTAAATCTAGTAACATTAAGAAGGATAAGTTTTTTAATTAGTCAAGGCACATTAATAATTAATTCAACCCCCCTTCTTAATTATTCCGAGGCCACTTGATCCAACATCTTGAACTCTTATTGCAGGAATTTAAAGATGTCTTTCCCAAGGAGATTCCTCATGGACTGCCACCTTCAAGAGGCATAGAACATCACGTTGATCTCCTTCCAAGAGATTCATTGCCTAACAGGCCAACTTACAAAAGCAATCCCCAAGAAACTCAGCATAAGGATGCACATGCCAAAGTTGAGTATGTGAAAAGATTGTATGACCAAGTGAAGGTGCAAATTGCAAAGAAGAATGAAAGTTATGCCAAGCAAGCCAACAAGAATAGGAAGGAAGTGGTACTTGAACCCGGTGATGATCCTGGACATTTGAGGGAAAATGCTTTCCAAGAAGAAGGGAATGATGAGAATCCTAAAACTGCCCAAATACAGGGACCTATGAATAGGAGTAGGACCAAACAGTCAGTGGATATCCTCCAACAAATGGTAGCAGGCATACTTAACAAGACCCAAGTGAAGAAGGAAGAAGGCCCAAGTGGAGAAGGATGAAGGCCCAGAGGCAGAGACATTACCAAGACTATTAATTGTTGCTAAAGGCCCAGGCCAGTTTGAAGGCCCATGACAAATATATTCTTTTTTTTATTTATAACTTTTTTCGTTGTAATTTTGACCCAAACTGTTTTGAAGGCCCATGTCTATTTTTATCTTTTTGTTCAGATACACTATATGTATTGGTTTTCGTTTTCAATAAAGGGACTTTTGGCATTTGATAAAATTTGGTGAGAGCTTCTCTCTAGGTTCCTTGTTGAACCAATCTCAGACTTATCAAGATAATCCTTGTGACGTCTACCCTGACTTATCTTCCCTCCCTGTAATTTGCGTCATCCAAAACTCCATGACCTGTATCAAGCGATCCGCTCCTAGTAAGGATCACATCATGGTTACTTAAGGTTGAAGATATTTCATGGCTCAGGCGAGCCAAATGCTAGCCTGGACGAGCTTAGGCCCAAAAAATTCCATAAATGACTATTTTGCCCATTTCCTTGTGGTTTTCGTTCCTGGATCTAAAAATCGATTTGAGCTATCGCTCGACCTTGCGTTGCAACCGATGTCAAATGATAAAAGCATTCCTCAGATGAAATTAGGGTCTGACATAATCTAAGGAAAAACATGTAATCTATACAAGTAGATTTTTTTTCAATTTATTACCAAATTTTAAAGGATGTTAATCTAAAAGGGTCCTTCCATGAGAGGGGGGAGAAAATAAAAAAAAACTTTTCCATAACCTAGAGTCACGAGTTTTTTCACATATGTAAAGTGAATGAAAGCAACATCATTCTTTGTAAGGAAAAGATCCATGCCTTCATTGTCCATATTTTGCATGGCCCATTTGCCATGATGAATTTTGCACACCACAAATAGCATAACAATATATTTAATTTAATTAGGTTACTAACCTCCAACCATAACTCTTTCCATAATTCAACAAATGAATTTGAAAACACTCATAGTTTCAACGTCAAAGAATACTTCTAGCCTTTAACACACTCACTTTAGATAGAATGAATATTGTTTTCTAATGTGTTTTGACTAAGGACTCTATGCCTATTTATATAGATTAGTTTATATCCATCATAAAAACTGATTCCATAATATCAGGATGCAAATATACTCTCAACAACTTTATAATGAATAGTTTTCACATATGTAAAGTGAATGAAGGCAACATCATTCTTTGTAAGGAAAAGATCCATGCCTTCATTGTCCATATTTGCATGGCCCATTTGCCATGATGAATTTTGTACACCACAAATAGCATAACAATATATTTGATTTAATTAGGTTACTAACCTCCAACCATAACTTTTTCCATAATTCAACAAATGAATTTGAAAATACTCATAGTTTCAACATCAAAGAATAATTCTAGCCTTTAACACACTCACTTTAGATAGAATGGATATTGTTTTCTAATGTGTTTTGACTAAGGACTCTATGCCTATTTATATAGATTAGTTTATATCCATCATAAAAATTGATTCCATAATATCAGGATGCAAATATACTCTCAACAACTTTATAATTAAATCCAAAATGTTGTCACCAAATTTGACTAAGTCAAGTAGTTGAGAAAATAGAAGAAGTGGGTGAGAAAAATTATGACCACTTTAATTTGATTGCAAAATCAAAACTAACATTCTCCCACTTGGTCCGATGTTTCTCACACTTTATGATATTTACAACACTGATAAATTTATGCTCATTCCCAAGATGTTAACCACATGAATCATGGCGGTAGGTTCTCTAAAAATGATTATTACCTTCCATGTATTACAATGTAATCACTCTTAGTAAAAGCAACAATTTAACTGAATGAACATGTTCAATATTTATTGAGTCAAAATTACATTTCTTTCTCAACAAAACAAAATGAGAAGACAAACAAATAACTAAAGTTTCACTATAAAAAAGAACTTTATATGACAAAATCAAGTCCCATACTCTTAACATAATTATTAAATGACTTTGTTTGCATGCCTTTTGTCAATGGATCTGCAATCATTAGTCCAGTACTGATGTTTTCAATGATGATTCCATTTTCTTTGACATGTTCCCTCATGGCTAAATACTTAATGTTGATGCGCTTGCTTTGACTTCCACTTTTATTGTTTTTAGCCAAAAATAAAATAGCAATTGAATTATCATAATATATCTTTAACGGTCTAGGAACAAAATCAATCACTTGTAGACCGACCATGAAACTTTTTAACCAAATACCCTGCTATGTCGCTTCAAACAATGAAATAAACTCAGCCTCATAGATGACAAATTAGACATTAGGGTGCTAGCCAAGGCTTTCTCAGAACTTTCAAACTATTCATCTATGGCTTTCATGAAATCCTTGACCTTTTGGCATTTTGGAATTGAACCACGGATACTAGCAGAGATACACGTCTTGATGAACATAGTACAAAAATGGTTAGATCTTTCCCATTGTTCATATAACACAATTTCTTCTGAAGTGCTAGAATCCATAAGCTCAACTAGCTCATCCCTACAGAGAGCATAGTCAAGGTCAACAACCCCTAAATGGAGAAGAACCCATTCCTTCCATTGCTTATAGTTTTCCCTCATCAATATAGGAACCTCATTTTTATCATTGGAGATTATCAAAGATTGAACTATAACATATAACCAAATATCAGTGCTTATAGTAATTTAAAATGCATGTGAATCAATACGTTATCAAAATCTACTTGTGGGTTAAGATTCTAACACAAAAAAAATTCACTTTACTTCTCTATGATGAAACTAATAAATTATCATTGCATCTCCTAATACTTGTGGGTTAATTAAGAGACAAATTTATTTCATCCTAATTGATCATGAAAACTATAATAAATTCTTGTGGTAAAATTCAATATAGTAAACACAACCAATTACAAGTTATCATATTAATCCACATGTGATTCCTGTAGGTATAATCTTAAAATGGATGGTGTGGCTACTCCATAAAATATACCATCACTAATATGATATGCAGCAGCAGAAACACATTTATATAATATAATGCCAAAAGGAAAATCCTTTTATGGTTTGAAAAGGCAATAAATGCTTTTAACGGAATTAATCATGCTCGTATGTTTTGACGGAATGCCGCACAGTGGATTAATAAAATATAAAATATATAAACAAAAGCCATATATATTTAATGTAGCATAGAAGCTTCATAGAAATAAAAAAAGAACAATTTGATTTTTTTTAAAGAAACATTGCAATCATAATTTAAAAACTACTAGCGCACATGACATGCCTAGTACTAGAACAAGGTTTAATATTTAAAGACTTAACTGAAAACCATAACAAACAGCTAGGCAGAGGAAAACCGGGCTTTGATACCAAATGATGAATTTTGTACACCACAAACAACATAACAATACATTTAATTTAATTAGGTTACTAACCTCCAACCATAGGTCTTTCCATAATTCAACAGATGAACTTGACAATACTCGTAATTTCAATTGCAAAGAATACTTTCTAGCCTTTAACACACTCACTTCAGATGGAATGAGTTTTGTTTTCTGATGTGTTTTTGACTACACTCTATGCCTATTTATATAGCTTAGATTCTATCTATCATAAAAGTTGATTCCATAATATCAAGATGCAAATATATTCTCAACAACTTTATAATTAAAACTGAAATGTTGTTATCAAATTTGATTAAGTCAAGTGGTTGAGAAAAATTAGGACCACTTTAATTTGATTTCAAAATCAAAACTAATATGCCAAATCCCGCCTGTTTGACCAAAATTCATTTTTTCCACTCATTAAACTTTATACCGACAGAAAACAACATATTTTGTTTGATAAATGTACAATGATCATGTCACTTGGAAGCAAACGCTATGCTTCTATGCTAGAATAGAACTACTTAATATAGATTTAAGTAGCCTGAAATAAAGAGATGTTTAAAATGAGAAAGTAAAAGTGCATTCATCATGGTCAATTAAAGTAACTTAAGTTACAAAATAAGTTAATTATTTAATATTTTTTATGTTAACCCTTCGGTTCATAAAATAAAAATTAGACTCTGATTAATTTAGAGTTTGACCGAAAGGTAAATAAAGTGTTACGAAAAATTATTTGTCATAAATTGAATTCAAATAATATATGAACAATTTAATTTTAACTTAAACATATTAATCACTTGTGTCTAAATGAGTTAGTTGATTATTCAAATTAATGTTAGATATACTCTTATTTTCTCATTTTTTACATCTTATTTTGAAGAGTTGCATGCACGTAAAGTGTAATAAATGATTACTAGCTCGTATGAAATTATAACAGCTGACATTAACATTAGTATTACTTGATGTCATTCATGATCACAATTACTATAGAACCTAAAACCCTATTTAGCAGTTGACCAACCTCTGCTTTGCACTATCTTTTTGTAATTTCCACCTTTATGGTCGTATATGGACCAACCCAATTACCTTTTCTTTTCTTGTACGTTGATACTAACAACCTACTAATTGCCTTGGAGTTTTGCGGATTTCACCTCACAAAATTTACTCTCTACAGATCAAAATCTATGGAGCTAAGACAGACGAACACACCATTCAAATTAAAAGTGAGTTATATGTAGTCATGTGCGTGAATTTTTCAATCTCAACAAAGATGAATTACCTTTAACCAGATTGAATAAATAAATTAAATTGAAATACCTGCTTCTCAATACCAAAATAAATTTAAGTGAGTGTTAAAAATACAATTTAGTTTTCCTCAATGTTTATAAGGTCCATACCCATATATATGCGATACATAGCCTAAGATAGAAAGCTAAGAAAAATATGAACCAAAAAATGAGAAATATTATTTATACAGCTAACTGTCATAATCACAACATAACATACTTGTTGAGTCTTCTTTCTTTTTTTCACTTTTGGTTTTTAACTCAAAGGAGAAATATATAATTTTGTCTAAAACATTTTACATCATTTTCTCATACACTCACCTTACCCTTTGAAAAAGAGTATGTCTTAACTTTCTTTTCTCAGTCTTTACGTTAGGTAATTGGACACTTTACAAGAAGTGTAAATAGAACGCAAAATTTTCATTCTGTATAGAATCATGATTTCAGATATATACTATGAATGAAAATACAACATAATTTATGCTATCATTTTGACTTTAGATACACACAATAATTGCTCAAGAGCTCACTCTTTTCGCTCCTCAAGTAGTAAATATATGTATGCATCATGAGTAAGCTTGTAGAAGCATATATCACCTGTGCTCCCACTATATCTATATATACACCACGACGAATCAATTTATATTAAAAACAACTTTTTTAAAATCATATTTTATTATTATCATTTATTTTCTTAGAATATAACGGTTATAATAAGTTATTAATGTTTTTCCTTAAATTCTAAGAATATGAATGATAAAAATGGAGTGTAATTTTAAAATAATTACTGTTAGGGATAAATTGATCCCCTCCCTCTCTCTCTTTATATATATATATATATATATATATATATATATATATATATATATATATATATATATATATATATATATATATATCCCTGATTCATAGTAGTTTCCCAAGCAAAAAAGGGGCTCTGAAATCTGTCTACCCAAATTACAAAGCCTGCATAACATTTTATCAGCCTCAAAGCACCAACTCCTATGCATATATTATTGACTCGCACCTCTTATTAACTATCCTCATTTTCAGAGCTCAGACATCAAGGTCACACACCACATCCAATTAAAAAAAAAAAAAAAAAAACAGGCAAAAACAACCATGGAATGAAAAAGGGTGCCAAAAGGGGTTAAAAAAGGAAGCTGATCTTTGTGTTGCCTTTCTTTCTCTTTCAGGCTTTGTTTGGTTGATTAATTACCCCTTTTGAATCAGATCCAAAATAGAAGCTCGTTTGGCTTTTGTTCTCTATTCCCTTTTGAGAATAATGTTACTGTTTATCATCCATCATTCATGATCTGTGCTTTGAGACCATCATGAGGGTGATGAGTTTGGCTTGTTTCTTTGTCCTATTGTTGGTTCTATTGCTGTTACAATTGCAAAGCTTCTCTACTGCTGCTACTACTAATGAGTCAGCAAAATTTCAAAACTTTGAAAGTGGGTCCATGCCAAAGCCTAGCTCTTTTCAAGAAGCCAAACAAGGTTTTAGACAGAATTCAGGTGAAGGTGGTAGTGAAGCAGTTCTTGGTGAAGAGAAAAGGAAAATCTACACAGGTCCTAATCCCTTGCATAACAGATGAGATGACATTAATTTGTTTCGAGCTTTTGGACATTTCTTTCTTTGTTTCAATCTCTCTTAATTTACATATTTTTCTTCATTTACCCCTTTTTTCTTTTTGAGTTTTTCATTTCCTCACATATGTTTTTAGAATATGTTGTTGATTTTTGATAGACCAGGTTCTTCTGGTGCTGTACATAAGAATGTAGCCTTTAGTTACAAGTAACAACTCAATATTATAGAAAACAATTTTGACCTGTGAACAATTCGGGTATGTTATTATTATTAACGAGGAAGATGTGATAGAACTGAAGAAGACCATGTATCATTTTGTCCTTGTTGCAGTGACCGATTAAAATCTATGGTCAAAATTTCTTAGTTTTTTTAATTATTTTTTCCGTGTATTTATATATGGAATTTTGTTTTCTGCAAAATGTTGCACTGTTCTGAGGGTGCTAAAGTTTGCAATTTTGCATGCTAAGGTTATTTATTCAGGGAAGCTTTAAACTCGGAAGTGATGTGATTTGCTAACGGTTCAGAAATTAGAATCGATTAACCTTATTTTACTATCACCTTGTAGTGCATGAATCTTGATGCTGGAAACTAGAATACAGTCTTGTACATTGGACCATGGTGAAAGAAAAGAATAAGATAAAATGTTACTTTAGGTGTTTTTTATTTTATTTAGTACTTTAATTTTTTTAAAATATTTTGGTCCTTTATACTTTTGAAAATTTTTACTTTGGTTATTTTCCTGAAATGTTAAATATGCTAACAAGAAAATATAATATGTCTATTAATGCTGATTAGAATAATGATGTGACATGTTAATTAAAACGACATCATTTTATATGATTTTATTTTGATCTTTTATATTTTTAAAATGATTTTATTTTGATATTTTAAATTTTTGAAAAAAATTTATTTTGATTTATCAAATTTGTCAAATTGTATATATTGATCCTAATTATTAATGTGAGGATTTAATAAATGTATTTGAAGATGTTTTTATCTGGTAATTGTCACAAAAGTTATCTTAGATACATGTAGAATAACTTAAGAAAACACCTTTCTTAACAAATGTTGTGGAAGACTATCAAAGTTATGTATCTTATTTGGGAATATAGTCTCTTATTTAGGATAAAGAAGAGATGAAAAATTAAATAGCCATCAACATAATATTAGTTTATTAAATTTATTTTTGTGTTAAATATTATAATATATTTTTATTTTCATTTTTTTAGCGTTACTAATTGACTTATTGTACAAGAATATACATGACTAATATGTTTAACTTCAAAATGATTTTGGCATGCACATCTACACATAAATCAATTAGTAATACTTAAAAAAATTATAAGCAATAAATACATTATATTATATTATAAGTACCCATGAAACAATTTTGATATATTATATTATAAGTATATATGTGCATTTCTTTAGATTATTTTTATTTACATTTTATTAATGTTAACATACATAGTGTACTGAGTATTGACTACTCAGTTGGGAGTTGGATAAACATTAATCGTGTTTGATAGTGTCAAGAGGGGAGAAGAGGCAACCTAGAGCGACGAAATACGACGATTTTGGGAAACATGATCCGTTTGGAAGCAAAGAAGAACGAAGAAATATTTAAAAAAATTCGTGGGCCCTACTGATAAGGTTTTCTTTTTGGATTAAACCACCACAATTCGACCCCGAGATAACACTACAAGATTGGGTCTATTGATTCGTCACTGGGATGAGCGGATTAGTGGAGAAAAAAAAAGCACTCCTTCACTGCTCCTCTTCGATCCCCTCATCTGGTGCTTTTTTTGGGTTCGTGGTGGTACTCTTCACCCTTGAAACAATATACTTGATATAAACTCTTATGTTAAATTTTTTTATCCTTATGCTTTTATAAGTTATGGTTCAGTGGTAAATGTTATTTCCATAAAGGTAACAAATTAATTTGTTTACTTTGTTATTTATTATTTCCAACACAACTCTCCAATTGAGCTTCAATTGCTGTACTCCAAGAAATCAAGCGTTAGTCTTTTTTCCCCGCATCCACAATAACGTGACAGAGAGCGAGGTGTAACATACAAGAGAAACTTTATCATGTGCAAATCCATAATTAGGGAGAGGAAGGAGATATTGACACATAATATTTGTAATCGTTGTTTTGGGTGACAAACAACGCACGAGAGAAGCACGATGGAGCAGACTCTGCGTAAGACAACAAGCAAAAAACACGAATGGAATTTTAGATTATTTGTATTTTAAAAAAATGAAAGTTAAGTTCCAATTGTTGCCCTTTCACTGACGCTGGTTTAAAATAACAATTAACAGTTATTTGTCTAATAAAAAAGGTGCAGGTTGCTATAATACTCCTTCTTAAAAGTGAGTAGAAGTATTATAACAAATCATATATATAATTTTTTCCTTTTGAATCAACGATTTTACTATTTAAACTCCCCTTATTACTAAATGCACCTCTTTTCCCCCATTTTATGTTTTTAATCCCCAAGAGATGAAATGAACTGGAATCTTTCCCCCATTATTATTAAACCCCCTTATTTGATGAAGATTCCTGTTCATTTTATCTTATGCGCTAAATGTGTTGGCCAACTTATCCATGAACCAAACTTATTTAGCTTTCGGGTTACATAAATTGAGCTAAAAAGAGTAATATTTAAACGGGCCACCATATACAAAACTCGCAGGGAAATGCTAGGTGCACCAGCAATATTGCTGGTGCACCCAGCAATTTTAATGAATGGGTCATTTTGCCCTTTAATTAAAAATTTTAAAAAGCGCCTCCTCCTCCCAGAAGAAGCACTTGCTGTTGCTTCTTTTGGTTCTTCTGGTTCTTACTTCCTCTTCTCCGTCAGCGACACCGCGAGCCAAGCTTCTTCTTCTTCTCCGTGAACGAGCCTTCGAGGTTAGTCTCCCTAACTCCCCATTACTTTTAATATCCAGCATTGTTGTAGCAGTGGAACCTTAGGATAGTAACCTTAGGGTAGAAGACGAGGGTAGAAGACGCCGGAAAAAATGGGGAAAGGGAGCTTACGACGGCGGCTTCCGGAAGATCCATTAAGGGTTCTTTCGGAACTTCCAGAAGAAGTTGTTCCGGAAAAATTCCGGAAGAAGTGTTCTTCCGAAAGAAACCAAAGGTCTTCCGGAAGAACCCTTCTTCCGGAACACCTCTTCCATAAAGTTTCCGGAAGAAGTAGTTCTTCCGGAAGAATTCCGGAAGAAGGGTTCTTCCGGATGACCTTTGAGATTTTCGGAAGTTTGTTTTTTATTTTTAAAAAATATTTTTTTGTTTTTTTTTTATAAAAATGATTGATTATTATATTTTTATGATTTTTTTTTTGAGATTTTATAAAAAAATGAGGTTTGGCTTTTTGATGACAAATAAAGATTTTTATTTTATAATTTAAATTGTGTATTTTTACTAAATATTAATTTTTAAATTATTTGTTTTTTTGTTTATAAATGAAGTTGTGTCTATTTTTGTTTATTGTTTTTTTTAAATTAGTGTATTTTATTTATAAATAAAGTTGGTTATTTGTATAAATTAAGTTGTGTATGTTTTGAAATTTTTGTTAATTGGTTTTGTTTATTTTTTATTTGATTTTAGTTGAGTATTTTACTAATTATGTAATTTTAAATTAGTTATGTTTCTCGTTTATAAATGAAGTTGTTTATTTTTATAAATTAAGTTGTGTGTGTTTTAATTTTTTTTTAAATACTATTTTCGTTATAAATGATATAAATTAAGTTGTGTATGTTCTGAAAATTTTTTCTCCCATATTTGTTTTAATTTTATATATAATTTTAGTTGTGTATGTTGACTAATTAATTATTTGTACATTAGTTGTGTTTTTTTATAAATGAAGTTGTTTATTTTTTTTAAAATTAAGTTGCGGATAGTTAATTATTTTTACATTAGTTGTGTTTTTTTTTTTATAAATGAAGTTGTTTATTTTTTTTTAAATTATCTTGTGTGTGATTTCAAATAATGTTATTTAAATTAGTCTTATTTTTTTCATAAATAAACTTGTTTTATTTTTATAAAGAAAGTTGTGGATGTTTTGACCGAAAAAAATACATGTTCCATATGATTTGCAGATCATGGCTAGAACACGAGGTTTAGGTCGTGCTATAGGTAGAATTATAGGCAGAGATAGACAGGATGACCATGATGATGTTCCCGAGAGGCGTAGGCCTACTGCATTAGCCCGTAGGCAACAGGTTCATCAGATGACTCAGGATATTCCTGACATGACTGAGGATGTCCCTGATATGGCTGAGGATGCACCTGAGATGACTGCGGACGTACAGGGTCATGATGGTGCTGAGGGGTCACATGCTGATGGATTCCCAGGTGGGCCACGTGACCCATCAGTGTTGACATCATTTGCAGACCATGTTGCACACGCCGTTTGGAGTTGACAGGTATTTTAATTTGTTAATTATTTATCATTGTTGATTTATTTGTCATTAATTTTTTTTAATAATTGTATAATTTGTACTTCAGATCAGGAACGTCCTGATTTGAAGTTGGTGCCACATGGGAGGAAGGTGACATTGATTGGGAGGCCAGTGCTTGAGATTGAAGGACTGGTTGGTGCCACAGGGTTAAGTCCACTAATCGATTGTTCAGTTTTTACTGGCGATCCTGGACTTATATCCGCATTTGTGGAGAGGTGGCACAGTGAGACCAGCACCTTCCACCTTTCGGTAGGAGAGTTGACGATCACATTGGATGATGTGTCGTCACTCCTTCATTTGCCTATCACTGGCGCGTTGCACAACTTTCATGCTCTTTCTACGGATGAGGCGATATTTTTGCTGACCGAGTTGCTTGAGGTGTCTGCCGAGGAGGCTAAAGCCGAGACAACACTGACACGTGGGGCATACGTACGACTGAGATGGGTTCGAGACATTTATGAGATGAGATGTCAGGCCCGGCGGTGGATTGTAGCAGCTCGTGCTTATCTGCTGCACCTGGTCGGTTGCACTCTTTTGTCTAATAAGAGTGCAACATACGTTCATGTGGTGCACCTAGACGCTTTTCGCGACCTGGGTCAGAGTGGTGGTTATGCTTGGGGAGTTGCCACGCTGGTTCATATGTATGACCAGTTAGATGAGGCTTCTAGGACCACCACACGACAGATTGCAGGGTACCTGACTCTATTAAAGGTAAATTTTGTGTTTTTTAATATGTTACGTTCAATTATGATTTAAACATGTTTTTATGTTATGTTAACCTCATTTTTTTTGTAGTGCTGGATCTATAAGCACTTTCCTAGTGTGCACCAGTGTGTGACAGATGATACATACCAGGAGACCAGGCATGGCAGCGGAACCCGACCCCGTGAGAACCGAATCTGTACCTGCCCCGACTTTGACGGATAAAACCGCGCGACCGGGTCCGGGGTCGGGTTCGGTCGCTTTTCCCCGATAACCCCTACGCAGGGGCGGGGGGCCGGGTATGGGATTACAGATATCCGCCCGCCCCCGCCCCGACCCCGACCCGCCTCAATGTTATAATTTGAAAAACCTAATTTTTAAAGGCTAACTCTTATTTTGCGCCGCTACTGCTACACCTCTCAGTCCTCACTCCTCACATTGCTAAACCTTAATCTTATTTTGCGCCGCTACAGCTACTGCAGCTCTCAGCCTCTCAGTCAAGGAGAAGTGGAGAACGTGAGGCCGCTCAAGAGAGGACACAATGAAGGTTCCTTCTTCTCATTCATTCATTCATAAATTTATTTTAATCTCAGCTTATTAGATCCGAAATGCTTCTAGATTTAAGTTTATCATCTCTATGCAGAAAGTGTGATTTATGCGGTAGATCCCGATGCATAGAATCTACATCTAAGAGAAATAGTTTTAGTTAAAAAGCTTCTGATGTGCTTTTTCCTTGTTTGGATTTTTACTTGACCTGCTTCCTTTCATTGATTAATAATCAAGCTGAAATTTTTGATATTTGAGAACTGAAATAAATAATCTTAGATTTATTACAATAATGGATTTATTACAATAATGAATTTACTGTATCGGTATGGTTTTTGCGCCTTGGTTGAATTGAATTGCATGCCACAGTTGCAAGTGTTTTATGTGATGCATTCCATTGCGATGCTTGTGCTTATTCTGGTTCGAGCTATTTTATATTGTTTGAATTGAAGTAACATTTTCTTGTTGTAGCTTAAGATGAATATATCCCATGCGGACAATTTCTCTTGTTTTGGGTAGTTCTGTGAAGAGATAGTATTTATTTGTTATGTGTATATTAGTTGGTACTTGGTAGATTAGAGAGGGACTTGATACATACTTAGAAGATCTCACTAGTTTTGAAATATTATTTACAAGCTAAATCTTTTTCAATTCCTTCATTGAAGATTGCTTTGACTTGTTTGCAAATTGCAATCTTTCTGTATATCTATAGGACAAGTAGAAAGTGGGATAGGTTATAGTTGATTATTTGGAGGGAAATCCTTGGCCCTTCTAGTGTGATAAATTTAACTGTGCACAGTCCATTAAGCATAGTCTTTGTGCTTCTCTAATAAAATGAGTAAAGTTTCCACTATTACGATTTGATTAAATTTGTAGCTTTGATTTTCTTGTTTCCTTTGCTTTTTCCTTTGATATGATAGATTTATTCTGCTTACACGGTCCTTGATGTAATAAATATTCAAAACTAAAAATGTTTGTAAATGTGGGGTATATTTCTCTTTTTGGTAGAGGAATTCTTATTAGTAGCTAATAGTGTATGCACTAGTTATCGTAAAGTGGGGGGAAGTAATTAGACATATCAACATCATCATGGTCCCCCAAAATTAGTGGGAAATTTAGTTTGAGATAACCTGAACAGGTTTGAACATCTGTAGAACTAGAAGACACACTACTACGGTGTCCTTGGTATATAGAGAATTACAGAGGGGGCTGCAACACAGGACAACAAACAAATCATATTCACTTGCCATATATGTAATCCTAATGATCCTAACACAAATGCTTGATTAATTAATGTAGTTGAGTTAGAGTGAGGTTAGATATATAGCACCAAATTAATATATTGGATTAAGCAAACTTTATTAGGTCCATCGATTCTTGTTTTAAAACACTATCCAATTTCCTTACCTGAAGACATTTTATGAATGAAGAAGGTTAGATGAAAAGTTCAGTTGGCACTTTTTTGATACATAAAGTTCGGTTGGCTCTACTAGCTACTTTTACAAACAATTTTTGAAGTAAAAGCCTACCAATAATTAGGTAAGTATCGACATGATTAATAAGGGATTAAATTGGTCTCACAATAATCAGGATATTTAGCCAAGTTCATTCATTGATAATCATAATCCAATGAATAACTTTTTATAATTATTAATTACCTTACAGTGTTCCTAAAAAAATACCTTACAATCAATATTTATTATCATGTTTTAACATAAAAAACTATAGTAGATTTTCCTTTTTATCATATGCAAATTTTATTAACATTTTTATATATATATTTTATACGTGAAGTGTTCAAGTTAATCAAACAAAAATATAAGTTTTATTGAAAAACAATATCTGTTTAAAACAAAAATTATTTAATATATCTTTAATTAATTAAAAATATTTAAAAGAATGAATTTACTGGTCTTTAATTTATGCATCAAATACATAAGATATAAACAACATTAAATGAGATTCTCTCCTTACATGTTCATTTAAATCTCCAATAAATTAAACATATATTTCCCTTGTGGTATTTCATGAATTCAACTCTACTCTATTTTAAGCCCCCTCTGTAATTTTTTAGATTGAATTGTTATCGACTGTATCGAATGAATGATGAGCATAAATGATGAATTTAAAAGGTGGGGGAGGCTAAGATGGAATCCTATGGTTTTGTATAAAGTTCATTAATTTCTAGAATCTAATGCCATTATGTGATTGATTTCTTGTTGTTGCTTCTCTTTTTTAGTATGATAAGACACCATTTTTGTTTATCCTTACTACTGGTTGACCTTCAATACATGATGATATCATGAATTTATTGTATGATGATATCCTTGAAAATAGAATTTTTGTAATTCTCTGTGTTTTCATTCCACCAGTGATTTAAGTGTTAAAATTAATGTATGGTTTTGGAGTAATGAAACATTAGGCACAGACAAAACAAAGAGCTACTCTTTAATTTGTGCAGTTGTATATATGGTTTTGGAGTAATGAAACATTAAGCTTGACCTCTTGGTTGTCGCGCTCATTTTATTCTACATGAACCAAGCTGGTTGCAATTTTCAATCCTTTTGTAGTTTTATCCTTAATCGGGCAATGAGAGCTACTCTTTAATTTGTGTAGTTGTATATATATATATATACTGTGCTAAAGGTTCATGATGCTGTTATTTTTAACATGAAACACTTAATTTTTCTAGCATTTGTTTTACAAGTACTTTGAAGGAACTTAATAGGAAGGAAACAGAAATAGAATAATAGAGAAGGTTTATTGATATTTTATAACCTCTCTGATTCTTTAATAAATTCTAATTTTTGCCCCAGTTTTACCTGCTGTATTTTTTTTCTTTCCAGGAAAGTAATGGAAGATATTAGTTTTTCACCAGAAGGAATTTACCCTATTTCTTCACCAATTAATGAGTCTCCTTCTCCTTCACCTTCACCAATTGATCAAACTCGTTCACCTATTCAAGTTGATCTTGCACCTTCTCCTTCACCTGTTAATGTTGATCATACTCCTTCACCTTATGAAGATGAAGTTAATAATGTGGAGGCACAAGGAGGAATATGTAGGCTGAAAAGTAAGATTTGGCAGCATTTCAAAAAAATTAAAGTCAATGGTTTGGACAAGGCTGAATGCAAGTATTGTAAGAAACTTCTTGGTGGAAAATCAAAAAATGGAACCAAGCATTTGTGGCAGCATAATGAGATTTGTGTTCAATACAAGATTTTTATGAGAGGGATGAAAGGCCAAACATTTCTTACCCCTAAGGTCGTGCAAGGAAAACAAGAGTTGGGTGCGGGAACTTATGATGCAGAACGTGCAAGGGAAGAGTTGGCAAAAGAAATTATTATGCATGAGTATCCACTATCAATTGTTGATCACCTTGGCTTTAGGAGATACTCTGCTGCCCTCCAACCTGTGTTTCAGGTTCGCTAGCAAAATCCCTTTTTTTCAAGTATGCAAATAATATATTATAGATACATTTATTGATTTATAACTATTAATAAATGTAATTATTTCCTTTGATTTATTGATGAATGCATTTTTTATTTTTAAATTATCCTTTGATATATACAACTGGTATATTATAAAATAAAATATAGTGATATTTTTTAGGTTCCTACTAGAAACACAATTAAGAAGGAGATAATGAAAATCTATGAGAATGAACGAGCAACAACTTTGAAGTTGTTGGATAGTCTTGATGGAAGAGTGGCCATTACATCAGACATGTGGACTTCAACAAGTTAGAAGAGGGGGTATATGGCTATTACAACTCATTACGTTGATGGTTGTTGGAACTTACAAAGTCAAATTTTGAGGTAATTAATAAAATGATTTGAACTTTTTATATTATTAGGCCTTTTATTTTATAAAATGATTGAATATGATTATATTATATCTCTTTTTTTTGGTTTTTATATTATATCTCTATTTTTATGTTAGGTTCATCTATGTTCCTACTCCTCATACAAGTGATAGACTTTGCAATGTATTGACTGACTGTTTGATGGATTGGAATATTGACACAAAACTGTCCACTATCACCCTAGATAATTGTACCACAAATGATGCTATGATTGATAAAATTAAGGATAAATTGCACTTAGGTAGTTTGCTTAGGGATGGATCTTTACTTCACATGCGTTGTTGTGCTCACATCCTTAATTTGATAGTAAAAGATGGGTTGGAAGTGGTGAAAGAAGGTGTAGAAAATATTCGGGATAGTGTAGCATATTGGACAACAACACCCAAGAGGAAGGAAAAATTTGAGGAAACGGCTAAACAATTGAGAATCCCTTACACTAAAAATTTGGCATTAGACTGTCCAACTAGATGGAACTCAACTTATAAAATGCTTGAAATTGCCATAGGATATGAGGATGTATTTTGTCGATTAAAGCAACGAGAGTCTCAATATACTTGTTTGCCAAGTATTTTACAGTGGCAATTTGCAAAGGATATTTGTGGGAGATTGAAGTTGTTCAATACTATCACTGAATTATTTTCTTCTACTAAACATCCAACTGCTAATTTGTATTTTCCAAATATATGTGAGATTAAGTTGGCAATCAAACAATGGATTACCTCTCCTAACCTAATGATTCAACAAATGGCAAAAAATATGATGATCAAATTTGATAAATATTGGGGTGTGATTCATAATGTGATGGGAGTTGCCACTGTTTTAGATCCTAGGTACAAGATGGAGTTGCTTGAGTATTATTATGAAAAATTGTATGAGCATGACTCTTTTACTCAAGTGAGGGGCATTCAACAATTGTGTTATGACTTAGTTTTTGATTACCAAATGAAAATGAACAAAGGCTCTTTTGGTAATAATGTTGGTGATGTTACTGGTAGTGAAGTTGTTGGTGATGCATTATCTAAGTATGATAGATTTATAATAAGAAAAAAAAGGGCTAGAAGTTCTTATGTTAAATCAGAGTTAGACTACTATTTAGAAGAAGATGTTTTACCAAGAGCTGTTGACTTTGATATTTTGATGTGGTGGAAGTTTAATGGTGTCAAGTATCCAACACTTCAAGCAATTGCTAAGGATATATTAGCTATTCCAGTATCTACCGTAGCTTCAGAATCTGCATTTAGCACTGGTGGTCAAGTATTAAGCCCACATCGTAGTAGACTTCAATGGACTACTTTAGAGGCTTTAATGTGCGCTAGAAGTTTGTTGTGGAGTGCTGAAAATACGGGTAAAGTTTTATTCATATATGTTGTTAAATTGATATTTGTGTTTATTCAAGAACTAATACTAGTAATGTATTTTTATAGGTTCTACAAGCTATAAAGTTGTTGCTGAATGTGCTAATGTAATGAATGAAATGGTTTCAGATGATGAAGGTAAATAATGTTCTAAATTTCATTTTTTGTTATTATATAATATAAGCTTTTGTTCTAATTTTTTATTTCTTTTATGCAGGTGAAATGATGGGTGCTGCTAGTGTCACTAATTTGGAGGAATGATTAACATTTATTTGTTGAACAATTTAAGTTGTTTCTTTTTTTTATTATGTAATTTGAAAGAATGAAACATGTTTAAGTTGGTAAACAAAATGAAACATGTTGAAGGACAACCAACATAGTATATTAATATCTCCTTTTTTGCTAAATAGAATCATATGTTACTTATTGTTGGGACAACATATATTTAGATGGTAATGTTTTTTTTTGTGGGAAAATAAATATGCATGTCTTAATTCCTCATGCAATACCCAAATTTTATGATTTTAATTGAATAGATTGATTTGTTTTAGTAATTTTTTAAATTATGATAATGATCCTATATTTTGAATTTGGCTTTGTTATTGTTTTTTTGTTATGAAACTATTTTTTATCCTTTTTTCATTTTTTTTCAATAAGTTTCAATATTTTTTCTCTTTTTAAAAAATTTTTAATCAATTCTAGCGGGGGCGGGGCGAGGAAACCCGACCTCCAACGGGGACGGGGGTGGGTATGGATTTTTTAACCCTGGCGGGGGTCGGGGGCGGGGTCGGGGATTAGTCAAAAAGTCGGGGGCGGGGGTGGGAAATGCAATACTCGTCCCCGTTTCAACTCGTTGCCATGCCTACAAGAGACGTCCCCACGTGCTTCCCGGTGGCTGACGTCGAAGGCGCATATGAAGGGAATCACAGGAGCATCTTACAGGGCACGTTGTGATGCTTTGACCGTCATAGATGTGTCCTGGTTGCCGTACACTGAGCATCGGGGGGTTAGGGCCTTTGAGCTGATTTCATCATTCCAGGGTCAGCTGAGATGGGGACCTATGGTGGTCACAGCTCGACCGGAGAGGGTGGTACGACAGTTTGGTTACATTCAGAGCATCCCTTTACCGCCTCTTAGTGCTCGATTGTCACATGATGATATAGATGACAGGTGGATGCATTTTGCGGAGCACGTACTACCTGTGGGTGAGCTTTGTCTAGTGCCTGGGCAGGTATATGCGGATTACATGGAGTGGTTTTTCCGCATATCTCACCCATTCATGATACCGACCCAGGCAGGTGACCAGCCCAGAGATGCACGAGCCGCAAACCCTGAGGAGTACATACAGCCGCCCAGCCCCCAGGTTCCAGTGGCATTTGACCCCCCTCCACATACAGATAAAAAAATTCAAAAAATAAACTTTTACTAATTTATAAATGTATTTTCTCTCTTGAAATAAATTGAAAAAAAAATCAAATATCATAAATTACTTTTTAAGTGCAAATAAATTCTTCTAAACGCCTATATTAAGTACACAAAACTTTGTATTAAATATTATTTAAAAATAAAATTAATTAATTTTTATTGAATTACTTTATTTAAATATATTAATGGTATTTAAATATACGTATATATTTTTTAGTGTATTTGAGTATGTATTTACAATTGTTTAAATTTCATAAAATTTCATGTTTATGATCATTAAGATAATATTATATAATTCATTGATTAATTAGCCGGACTAACAAAAGTTAATAACTCTGAAATTTATTAGAAGTGATATATGAGGTGGAATTCAAATAGGTTCAAATAGGTAGGGAAATAATAGAAGTGTTGCCTCCCTTTGCTATTTAATGAAATGAGTACCCTTCACATCGATCACATGGATTCTCCTGGAAATGCCTCTCCCTTCGACAAAAAAATGTAATTTCCTATTCCCTAGTTATAGAAAAATACTAAACAAGAAATCTGCTAACCCACATGGAATACTAGGTCTTGGGAGCCATTACTTTTTTATTTTATTTTTTGGTATTGGTGTGGCCATTTTTTATAACCCATGTTAATTGTAAAATAAGCAGGGCCAGCAGGTGAGAGCATGTGAAGTTCACATTTTTTTAAGACACTTATTTTATAGTAATGCTATGCAGTACAAAACATATACTTCATGAAAAGTATGAAATACTAATTTCAAATAATTGATTAGTTAAAGATTAAATAGGAAAAAGGAAAAAATAAAAAAGATAGATTTGAGGAAAATCTTCTATTTAAATTTTCATACTTTCACGTTTTTCTTTGGAATTGAATACGATATCCGAAAGTTGATAACACTCATATACCTTACTTAACCGACCGAATTTGAATCCTTTAATCATAATTTCCTGCTTTATTGCCTATACTTCTATGTTGCTATACTGCATGCTCATTTTTCTCATTAATTGTTACACCAACAAGCTGGATGATGAAAAATGTCTAACATCCCCTGCTTGGAAACATGGCTGTTGAAAACACTGGGATTGGTTGCCTTGGTAAATAAATCAGCAACTTGGCCTGTGGAAGAGATAGGAAGTAATCGCATAAGACCTGTCTGGGCTTGTTCTTTACATGGCAGTCAGTATCAATATCCTTCATTTGTTCATGAAAGACAAGATTTGTTATAAGGCACTTTGATTGTCACAATAGAGGACTGTATGTTTGGCGGGAACTTGCTGAAATCATAGCAAGCCATTTAAGCTGTGAAGAGGAGGATGTTTTTTTTATGATCATGGTATTGGTACAAAGTATTCTTAGTGGAAGTGGTGATTAATCTTCGTCGGAAACCTTGAGTACACATAAGGTAAATATTTTCCTTTCAATGTGATTTATTCCATGTCCAAGAGCTAACCAGTATCTGAACCCTAAATTACTTGATTAAGGGACATAAGCCGCTATCACTTGTGTCAACTATTGTTGGTCAAAGAAGAGAACATCGTAATATGCTTCTTTGATTGACTTCCAAACTAATTAAGGATATTGTCCTAAGAGGAGATATAAGATTACATGAGTGGTTAAGAAAGATGAGAAAGAGAGAAAAATTGTAGGTTCGATTCTCCTTACCAACAAAAACTAACAAACTAACAATTAGCATTTGTTGATGCTGATAAATAAAAAAGAAAGAGATATAGCCCTAAGAAAAAGCAGAATCCAATGACTGATCAACTGTATCCAAGCAATTTTCACAATCCACATCAATGTAACCACAAAATTCTATTTCTGAGTCTCATGGGAAAAACAAATTAACCGCGGCTGGCCAATTTTTCAAGTATTTGAAACCACGTAATGCTAATGATTTGTGGTGAACTTTAGTAGGATTAGCGGCTTAGCCATGTATTAGCTGAGTTATTGGGCAGCATGACTAATTGTTAGATAGATTATCTTCCAAGTAGACGATGATATATAGCTAGCTACTAGATAGATTAATCAATTTGTTATGTTTCAGAAGGGCAGAGACTTTACTAATTGCAGCATATATGGCCAAGACTGAAACAAAAGTTTTGAACCTTCTCGTGACACCATTTCCAACACTTTGAAACTTAAAAAATGGCATATTTAATTAAGAGCTTTAGCACAAACCAATAATTAAGAAATTATATTTTAGAACTGGCTTCGATGAACTTCTATATTTTTAAACATGATTTAGTGGAAATGAAATGGAAGGGGAAAATATAAGGAAGTAGAATAGTGAACTGTTGGAGTGTTTCTTCTATTTGGTAAAAGAACTGAACGAAATAACATACATTTCTCAGTTTGCTCCTGTGTTTGATGCCTTGGCCCTTACCATGGTTTCTTTTCAAAGGAAATTTGAAACACCAATTTTACGAAGAAACCTGTTTTGACATTAATTAACTTCTATTCTCTTTTGTTACTTCAAAGATAGTACACACAACAGCTCTACATTTGTATTTTGATAATCAAATATTATTTCTTTATAATATAAATTCATCAAAATTTTAATATTAATCCTTTTATATTGTCTCATTTAATTTAATGTTTTAAAAGGAAACTAATATAAATAAAAAATAAAAATTACTTTCCTAATTTTTAAGATGATAAATTAAAGGCATAAATATGCTAGTGCTTTCTTATATATATTCAAATTTTTTTTTATCCTTGATTTTTTTTTTCATTTCTATTCCAAGATATTTCAAAAATTTTGGTTTATGTCCTGATTGTTAGTCAAATCCATTAACTATTGATGTGTCTGTTAGTTTGACACGTTCGTTGCCTATGCGTTGTGCCACGTTTGATGACAACTGCCAATGTGACATGTAAGCGATGACGTGTTTAATGATATGACGGTCAATAATTATTAATAAATTAAAAAATATATATAAAAAAGAAATTTTTCTCTCTCTTCCTTTTTTCTCTTTCTCTCACTTTACCATAATCTCTTTGTCCTCAATGAACATTGAACCAGCAAATCACTAGCACCCACCTCCATGAACATGGAACACTAAAACCACTGACTCACTACCAACTCTGCCACACTTTTTAAAAGGCATTATCAGGAAACATTATTTTCCATGAATCTTATTTTTCTAAAAAAAAAATAGATATACCAAATATGGGAAACTAACATTTTAACCCAAGATTCCCAAGAAACTTAAAATTTCTCTCCTGTCAAACGTCTCTTCAAATGGTGGCTTGGAAAGGCTCTTTAGTGTCCATCATAGTACGAGTTTAGTTAATCCATTATCCAAGGCTCTCTTATTTATAGTTTCCATATATATTCTTGGCTAGTAGCTTTGTTGAAGGATTTGGGTAAATGCATACAAATTTTAGGCTTAAATATGTTTTTGGTTCCTGATATATACCCATTTTTGGCAGTTGGTCCCTAAAAATTTTTCCTTTTGAATCAGGTCCTTAATATTTTAAAAGTTTTGTTCAAGATCCCTGCCATTAGTCGAGATCCGTTAACTGCTTACGTGGTCGTTAACCAAACAAGTTGGCATGCGACGTGTGATGCCACATGTTTACGTGAAGAAGTTTTTTTTTAAATTTTTTTTTTTAAAAAAGTAATACGATGACATTTGAATTTAGGTTAAAAGAAAAAAAAAAGTTAACCTCAAACCGAAAGAATCAACCTTCTCTCCTTCCATTTCTCACTTCTAGTGGTCACTCACTCGACCATTGTGCTTCTTCTTCTTCATCATTCATCTTCTTCTTTTTCTTCTCCTCCCTCTCCTTTTCTCCCCTTCCCAATGCCCTCTCTCCACCTTCTCCTAGGCGCCACCACCGCCCCCAACTCCGTATTCCTCCTCCGCCCCCATTCTTCTCTCTTCCCCTCAAAAACCCTAACCCTTAAAAAACCCAAATCCAAACACCTCTCCATCTTCCAATGGAACCGCAAGCCTGAGCTTTTCGGCTCCACCCCCCATGTCACTGTCATCACCTCCGGCAAGGGTAGCGTAGGCAGAACCACCACTCATGCCAACATCGACCTCTCCTTCACTCGCGTTGACTTCTCTGTCATCGCCATTGATGCCGATGTTGGTTTCCATAACCTCGACCTCCTCCTTGGCCTCGAGAACCATGTCAACTACACCGTGATTAAGGTCCTCAATGGGGACCGAGGATTGGTCAGAGACAACAACATGAGTATGAAGAGTGGGTGGCAGGATCTGCTGCAATAGCATAGCATGGTAGACTTAGGGTTCTGCAGGTTGAGGAGGGGGAGCAACAATGGCTCTTCTGAAACACGCATGACCGGTTCTGGTGTGGCCCAAAAGTGGTTATGGGAGATATTGTAATGACCCGCCTCATTGCTACAATATCACCACTCTAAAACGCGAGAAATTTCCATTTTTAAATGAAAACTCCGTTAATTTGCTTATGAAAAATGAAAGTAATTTTTTTTCTAGATATACATTCACCAAACAACGCACCATTACTTAAGTGAATACATATATATATGGGAATAGTAACTCAATACACATCATTCACATAATGAAAAGTAAATTTGTTCATACATATAATTAAATTTATGATTTACATCCTCAATTCAACACAAAGAATTATGGAACCAGCTATGGAGGAGTTGATTAACAAAACACAACTCTCTCCCAAAATAATCCCAACGTCATCATGTCGGCTCGGCGGCTCCACAAAAGAATCTTACTTCTCGTACTCTACTGTTGTCATTCTGCTTCCACGAACAAGAGTTCGCGATCATTATAGGTACCAACCACACGGTACAAAAATTGCGAGGGGTGAGTTTATTATAAAAGAAATTAATACAAAAATCAAATAACCACAATTAGTAAGAAAACATTAACAAGTATCATAAGCTTGTACCAACATTCATTAGTCCAGTACACACTCAACAAATAGTCATCATCCATCCACAATTCCAATCATTCATGCTCAATATGATGCATGCACCTGACCTCAACTATCATATGCAATGTGGTACCATCCCCAAGGAAATAGCCTAAGCGTGTCCACACGACACTCTCACTTGGGAAAACTAGGCAGTAAGTGTCGAGGTCACCCTATCGTGCACAGGCAACTCCACCCCCCCCCCTTCACAGTGATCAGCCTGAGTCTCAAGGGAGTTCCAAACCGAGTGACATGCCCCCAAGTACAAGTATTCCTCCTCATGAGAAACTACAAGTACTTACTAATAAAGTTTATACTATTTCCATGTCATATGAAGTATGAAACATGGGCACTATCAAATGCATTAACCGTGGATAATTAAAGATTCTAAGCTATCCTTTTCCAGAGATGCTTAAAACTCTTTAATCACTCTATTTTCCCCTCCAAGGACATCCAACAAGGTTAGTGCACCCCCCATGTACATACACAATATACATCATCACAGTGTATTTTCAACATCATCAACATTTCATCTCAATATCACTCTCAACATCAACATCATCTCATCTCAATGACATTATCAACAACAACAACAACATCATCTCATATTAACATAATTGTCAATAACAACATCAACTCTTATTGACATAATCATCAATAACAACATCATCTCATATCAATATCATGATAAACATCAACCTCATCTCATATCAATTAATGTCATCAATAGCAACATCAACAATAAGTCACATTCTGCATATACATACATCTATAGTTCATGCCTGAGATTCACACTCCCTAGGCCTTCAGACCACATAAGTCTAATAAACAATAATGTTATTCGTCAATAATAGATATATCACATCCCATTAATCAAAAACATTGTTTTCTTGAAAACCAACATGCAACAGGGATAGGCATACATCCCTACAGTTAGGTTCCCTGACCCCAACTACGGTATTAAAAACTGTAAACTATAATAAACTCTCATCACCTATTGCGAGCTCTCCTTCAATTTCTCTTTGCTTCGCTCAAAGGTCTCCCTCGTTCACCCTCGTCAGTCCAAACACAAGGTTCTATATGCCAAATTGAAGGAAATTTAATATAGATTTTAGAAACAAGGTTAATGACAACATTCAGAGTCAAATAATCCTATCAAAACATAAAGGGCTGAGGGGTATTTCGGATTCTACTAAAAGGAGACATCATTTTGAAATTCCGCTCACGCCAATATGACTGGGGTTCAATGAAGGTCACAAAAATAACATCAATGCTATAAAAAGATAACTTTTGCAATGTCTTATTTTCAAGGGATTTTCAAAGGAAGTGTAAAAACACCCTATTACAGTATCCAACACACAAGAGACACTAAGAGGAACTCAAACTAACTAGGAGAAGGGCTCAAAAATCAAGATTACCTCAGAGAAGCTTTGAAATGGAGGATTGGGGGAATTTTCTCCACCGAATCCTTGAGGAGGGTTCTGAAGATTCCACTCCAATTAAGATGTTCCTCTTGGTGTGAGGGTTCGGCGACAACAAACGACGGCTCGTGGCGGCCACTGGTGGTCGTGGGTGGTGGAGAAGGAGGTGTTAAGGTTTGGGTGGCGTTTTGGAGAAGAGGAGAGTGAAAAATCGTGTTTTTTACGATGAGGAATGTATTTATAATCTACAAATATTGCTTAGCAAGCTTGTCTTGCTAAGCGGGAGTCCACTTTTCTCGCTCAGCGTGCAAATTCTTGCTCAGCGTAACTTCTTCTACACTATGGCTCACTCAGCGTAATTCCCTCTCGGGTTGGAATTGTGCTTAGCGAGACATCTAAAGTTGTTATTTTCAAAATCCCAACGGTCAGACTATGCACAAATGTCTTAGGAAGCTCCATACAAAATTTAAAGATGATCCAACGGTTAAAAAGTCTGGGATCGCGATTTTACTGAAATAGGTTTGGGTAAAATCTGAAATCTCATAATTTCAACTTAGTTCCACATAACTCAGCATCCACATCAAGAAATTCACACATGACTAATTCAAGCCATACCTCAACTCATTCAAGTCAACCATATAGTCAAATAACATGAGAAATACAATTAAACATCGATTTATAACTAGTAATATTTCAGGGTGTTACAGGTGTTGGTTGGCCATTCACAATGGATTAATCTAGCTCATGCAAGATTCCTTAAAAACAACAAATCTATGGCTTCTTATGTTCACTACTCAAATTTTCCAAGTATGAAGAGTAAATATTATTTATCTGGTCCTTGATAATGTTGCTTGGCAGATAGGTGATGGCCACAATATCAATTTTTGGTATGATAGATTGTTGCATGAACCCATTTTTTAATGGATGCACCTACCTCATTCCTTGAGTTCCATTCAATCCACTGTTATCTTTAACGTGTGCCAAAAGCTTCTTGCTCTCCCCTTTCAAGAATTCCTACTTCCCAAATCTATCTTTGCTACATGTTGCACTATGTCTTGTGACATCCTCTACCCCAACATGCATGTAAATGAGAAAAACATATAAAACACGAAATCTAGTTAAATCAATTTTATTCAATAAAATTGTAAGTAAATCCATGTGGATAAAAGGTTCACATTCGCTTCACTATCACTAAATAAAACTTCTCAGAAACATTTTCGACTCAAAACAGGGTCGTTCAAGTTTACAAAAGAAATCAAGTTAAGCAATAAAGTAAAATAACATGTTCAGAACATCATGCAATTAAAATAGAAACCCATGCCCCAATATCACATCTATCAGAGCATTATGTCCTGACATCCTCCAACACAAGGTTCCTTAAAGTAATCCACCTAGCCATCTATTCCCATGAACACAAGGTTTGAGATCATCACATGATCCAAACATAAACAACACACAGAGAGTGAGTCATCACATTCCTCAATGAATAGAGATAAACAAAAGCATACAGGTATGATATAAATATAACAATAATATAATTATAATAACAATATAGGTATAACAAGGCTCAACTTTGGCATAATTCGCATCATTTCAACACTCAACACGTAACATCACTTGTCTTAGAATTTAATCACATACCACATTCCATGCCTTCACGATTAATCACATATTCAAGACAACACATCTCAAATACAATATCGTATCTCACACTTACACAATTGATTACACACCATCACATAACAAGCCATAATGATCATTACATAGACGTTATGCAATAGATACACTAAGACTCAATCCTATATGCAATGTGATACCATGCCAGTGAAAAACCTCGTCGGGCACCTAAGAGTACATGACAAAACAAACCACACACGAGGAAGTCAAGTCACTCTCACTAAGTAAAATCATAGGGAGACCAATTAGGGTCATGCTGTTTTGTGAGAATGCTCCAACCATGTGGAATCGACATAAGCTTAAAGGAACACTCAAACCGGGTGTATTTACCCTCAAGGCCTAAACTCCGAAGAGTCTGTCAAAGCTCTCCCTCCTGATTCAGGTCCAACCCAGAAATTTTTTTATCACGTAAACTCTACTTATGAACTATACCAAACACACAACTCTTCAATTTCTCTGAAAATAATTTTAACTCATCGCACCTCAAAATGATTCAACTCATTTGGTTCCCATAGTGGATCCCATTATAATACTCATCGTGCATTAACTCATTGCCCTTAAAGGGTCTTACAGTCATGTGATTGTACAATTTATAGCTCACAAGTCAATGCACAAAACATTTCAATACATGTGTGATCTCACACTTTAACACATACTCAACTTGTCACTTACACACAGTTTATCACACTTTCATAATCCAAGAGATCACATTATCATGCCTCATGCATTATATACAAACCACATAGTAATAATATTAATATGTTATGTTCATATGACTAATCATCTCATTAAAATAGGCATTTAAAATCATATATATCCCACTAGAGTTTGAACTATGTAATACACATAACTACTCAATTGTTTTCAAAATCATTTTAACTTGTCGGGTTCCCACAGTGAATCCCATCACAATAGTCATTGCGCATTAACTATTCGCCCTTAGGGTCTTATAGTTGTGTGATTATATAATTTATAGCTCACAACTCAATGCCATCACTTTACACTTCACAATAACATGTATAATCACATTGAAGAACGTATTAATCTCACACTTGTTCACAACAACACATCTCTCATCACACCTTCTCACTAACACATTATCGCTTGTCATACATCATACAATAGCAATCTTTCAACATTTAAGGCATATAATTATTCACTTATTCATTCAGTTAATAGCAACCACACATACATGTATAATAAATAAGTATATCCTTATATTTTCTCCTAAGTTACTACAATCTTTGTAGAGTAAAATTACAAGTACATGGGATGTATTAATCCTATTAAGTTCATACTTATCTTGTTTGAAAGCTAAGACAATTATATACAACTCTTATGTTGATTACAAAATCCAGTTTGACCATTTACTATGTCTAAACCTAAGGTAAACATTGGATCATTACTTCATCTTGACAGCTCGACCTTTGCTCAGTAATTTGACTCTCTAGGGGGATATACAAATTTGAATTGGGTGAAACCAACAACATTTGTTGGATAACATCTAGGGCTACAACTTTTATGAGAATCACAAAACCTAATTCAATTATTTTCTTAGTAATGTTTAGGCTACAAGTTAACTCACGTTGTCATAAAATTAGCACGGGCTTAAAACAACTAATTTTCACTAAGCATGGAAGTGCTCTCATCAGGCACGGTCGTGCTTCACAAAAAATCTCCATTTCGTGAAGTATAAGAGGCAGAATTTAGACCTCAAAACACACCCAAATTCAAAATGAATAGCACAGAACATGTGATCACATCATGGGAAACAAAATCCCTTAATCAATTTTGAGAAAACATGCAAGAATCAAGAATTCCCAAATTTTTAGGTTTTCAACATTCAAAGCCAAACACTCAATCAAACCATCCAATTCGCATTAGGGCATCGATTGACCCATAAAAATGAGCAATTCATAGTTATCATTGTACAATCAAAATTAAAACGCATAAAGCACCCCAAAATTAACCTCAATTTGATCCTCTGAGGATTCCTACACATGTTTACTCTAACTCCAATTGTGATAAACTCATCTCCTGTCTCTAAGCAGACTCATATGTGTAGTCTGGAAGCGATAACGATGTCTCTAGCAGTTTCCTAAGATTTCTCAAACTTTTTCTCTAGTTTCTCTGCTAGGGTTTTCAAGCGTTAGAGGAAAGGAGAAAAGATTTGAGCTTGAATTTCACTGTCTTTGTGTGAGAAATATTTCTCTCTCTAGATATTATTTCGCAAATCCCAATGGTGGGAATGTGCGAGATTGAGTTCCTAAAATGGCATCAAAATTTTTGGATGATCTAATGATTAATGAGTTCGCGATTGTAGTTTTATTGTGACAAGTTTGGATGTATACGGGAAAAAGAGAGTTTTAGGAGAGAAAAAATAGAGAACGAATTTGGAAAAAAAAAGAAACGTAGAGACATATCATAATATATAAAAACTAACCTAATATAATTTTATTTATAGCTAGGGTACCATGAGTCTGTTATTTTTTTTATTTTTTTATTTTATAAAAAGAATTCTATTTTACTCTTTCATTAAATAAATAATTAATTAAAACATCTCTTTATTTTCTAAATAATCATTTTACTCTATTTATTTTTTAATACTATGAAATCCTTATTTTAATTAACAAAAACTCTTTTTTCTCATTTATTTAATTTCTAAAAACTCTATTAACTTTTAATAAAACTCTTTTATTTATGTTAGGAAAAACGGGCGTTACATTTCTCACTTTCTCTTGGTTACAATCTTTCACTCTCCTGCCTTACACTTCCGCTCTCTGCTGGTTGCTTAACAAGTTGTTATTAAGTGTTGATTCTTGTTGCAACTTCCAATAGGCGTGATCAGTTTAGTATAATTCAAAATTCCTTGTGTTATTTTTAAGTTATTCTTTTTCTGGTTCCGTTCCTGGCTAAGCCGAAATAGCCTCAGGGTCTTTGTAACTGGATTATTGCTGCAGTTTCTACCTTAGGTAATCTCTCGTCAGGAACCATGTCGAATTCTCTTGATCATTTTTCTATTTTTTTTCTATTTTTCAGTCATTTCATATAAGAGGCTTATTTCGTGACAGCATGGGGAGGGCTTTGGTTTGTTTCTCTGAAAATCTAGGCGTTGCCTCCTCCTTGGAAGCAGTTTTGGTAGCCACCATGTTAGCTATTGAAATTGATGCCTCTAGAAATTGGAGATTCTAATGGTTGGAATGTGATTCTTCTATCACAGTGGATGTTTTTCAAATCTCTCAGCCTAGTGCCTTGGAGTTTATGCAATAGATGGAACAACGTGTTAATTACATGCAACACAGTCTATAAAGTTTATTGTTTCCCAGATATTCAGAGAGGGTAATCATTGCGCTGATCGGTTGGCCAATCATGGTATTGGGTTTGTAGATTTCATAACTGATGTGTTCTATACGGATAGATTGTCTCGTCCAAATTATCGTTTTTGCTGATTGTTCCAAGGGTTTTGGCCTAGTCCTCGCTTGTTTGTCTGTTCATTTTCTCTCTTTTTAGGAGTTAGCAGCAAATGATCCTTATAATCATTTGTGCGAATCTAGTTGGGATGAATGGGAATATTTTGATGATTGCTAACTACCTGTCTCTATTCAAAAACATATTCAGTTACCCATCTTCCTCTTCCTGCTGTAAACTTATTAAATAGGTTGTTTACTGAAAAAATGTACTCAAAGCTGGTAGAGGAAAATTAGCAAGAAAACTTTAAAATAAAATATGTACGAAACTTTACAAAATAAAAAGTTAATTGCATGAAGGTTTTTATTTTTCTTATTACAAAATAAAAAGACACAAGCCAAATAGAAAACAAGATCTCACAGTCGAGCTTGACGAATGAAACAATGTTATAACTTGTTTCAAGCACGATTATATATCTTAACTGTCTTAAATATAGACTTTATTAGAGAAAGATAATTCCACATATTCTTTTTACCATGAACCAAAGACCCTTCCATTGTGATGGAGAATCTATTTCAAAGTACTGAAAGTCCAATTCCTACCAATTCAAAGCACACTATTAGTACAGAGCATTACAATGGTAAGACTTGAGAGTGAAAATATATCTCTTGAGCTTATGAATTACAGAATTTTATCCTTAATTTGTAACGAGTGATGTAGAAATAAAAAAATAAAGCAGACAACATCGAATAAAATAAAGGACTCAAAATAAATAACTTATGCTAGGAATAAATATAAATTACATATCTTGTTGACTAAACAATAACTAAAAATATCATTTTATAGGAAATCAAACCAAGTATTTTCTTTACTTATTCTTTAAATTTTTTTATGTAAAAAGTATTCTTAAGTAGAAAAATAACGAATAATTAAGAAAAAAGTGTTTCCATTTAAGGTATAAAAGAGACTCATAAATACATGTAATTTGAATATCCCATTGTACAAATATTAGGGGAAAAAGACATACATTCTTATAACTTGTAATGCATTCAGTGATGAATAATGTGATTTTTTTCTTTGTCAATTGTTACAAAGGGCACATGTTGGATGATTGGGTGCGTTGGTCCTCCATTGGGAGCGATGCACTCATTGAATTCAGGTGACTGTTGACTCTTGATCTAGGCAGGTGAAGTTATAGTCTACTTGTAGTTAAGAAACAATGAGTATCGAGTTATCGTATCCATAGAGACTTAGTGCAACATTTAAGAAATTAGTAAGTTAAGTTACTACAACAAGGAAAAATTTAGAAGCATTCAGTGCAACGAGTTGTCAATTCGTTGTGGTGAATGACTTAGGATTTTGTGTTTTTAAGAAAGAAATTCATTGTAGTGAAACAAAGAACTATTTCTAGTTTTTGAAAGATTTTTGGAGCGAATACAAATTCAAAGATGAAAAAATGTTGTTGAGATGAAATCCATTGAATTCTACATATGTAATTCGATTCTTAATCAATCTTTTCAGTCCAATGCAATCAAGATTTTAACTTAAGTGATTAGCCCTTGACTCTTAAGTCAAATTCCTAATTTCTTAGGTGATTTAATGTGAAATTCATAACTTGAGCAATTAATCTAATGCAAAAAAGTGATTTTTCATTCCTAATACCAAGTCTTTGCACAACTTCAATTCAAATATATGATATGATATGAACTTGCTTTCACACAATTCATATCCCTAAAAGCTAGGTTGATCACTCCTAAACATGCATCTAAGCAAAGAATTTAAATAGGATCACATAACTAAGAAAATTGATCGGAAATAGAAAATTACATTCTTCAATCCTACTTTATTCACTTAGTCAAAATAGAACTCCAAATGTGAATCACAAATGAAGAAAAGAGAGAAGAAAGAGACGGGGAGAGAGAGAGAGAATTTCGTAGTTTCCAATATTGAATATGAAAAATGAACAAAAAATGCCTACTAAGATGTTACAAGCTCTTTTAAAGGGAGTTGAAACTAGATTATTTTTTTCTGCCATGTAGGATTTTCGTTGTAGCAAGGACATACTCGAAACTACAATAATTACAAAGGACTTCTTCACTTGAATCTTCATGCCTCTAACCCATGCTTGTTCTGGTGAGATTCTGGTGAGATGATAACTCGTTGTGGCAAGTTTCTACTTAACTCAAGGTCGATCTTCAACCTTCAGATTCGTTGTGACGATGTGTAACATCACTGTGGCGAATCTTCACATTTTTTCAATGGATCATTGGTCCTCTTTCGTTGTGGCAAAAGTTCATCTCCCTGAGGTGAGATCATTTTTTTTGCCATGTAGGATTTTCACTGTAGCAAGGAAATATCTCGAAACTACAATAATTACAATGGACTTCTTCACTTAAATCTTCATGCTTCTAACCCATGCTTGTTGTGGTGAGAGAATAACTCGTTGTGTCAAGTTTCTACTTAACTCAAGGTCAATCTTCAACCTTCAGATTCATTGTGGCAATGTATAACGTCACTATGGCGAATCTTCACATTTTTTCAATTGATCACTAGTCCTCTTTCATTGTGGCAAAAGTTCATCTCACTGAGGTGAGATCAATTTTGTGCTCCTCATTCCTTTAAGCTCAAAATTTGTCCTTATAACATCAAAATTTATCACAAAATCATTAAAACTATCTTTTTTATGTTCTAAAAAACAATTTATTCACAAAAACAACAATTTATCCATGACATATGAAATATGTGGAGAACTTCAAGTTTATTTACAAATACAATAATTTATTAACAAAAATCCTATAAAAACTAGGATAAATGCTCACAAACAAAATGTAAGAAACAATTATCATTGACATATGAAATATGTGGAGAACTTCAAGTTTTTTCAAGCGTGGAATGCCAGGTGGTACTGTCTTGAGTCTATGTATTGCCAAAAATTGGTGTGTTTTCAAAGAACAAAGTGCTCTTTTGTCGATAATGATGGATTTCAACTTATACAAGGGTCCGAGAGAAAGTTCTTTTAGTTGGCGAAAGCCTCCATCTTGAAATACAAACTTTCATCTTCATATGCATCGGCTATGTCAAGGAACTCTGTTAACTTCCCATTTAGGCAATGCCCTCGAAGCATGGGTGGAGATGAAATCATAGACAACTCAAGCACTTCATGTCATCTTCGAGTGAGTCAATACGTAGTTTCTCCAAGCTTGTTATCTCATTAGTTGAGGAACATGGAGCGCTTCCTTGTTCTTCCTTGACACCAACCAAACTTAAGTTCCTTATCTGCTTCAGCTTTCCCAAATCTCTTATTAACTCTATTCCATCGTCAACTTTTATTATAAATTGTAAGCCTAAACTGTAATGTTTAGAACTTTGCGTCCTTAATATATTATAGAACATGAATTTTCAGGGTTCACTATGAACCATTTAATTTGTTGCTAGGAAGAAGATCAACCAATTTGCTTATGTGAAATGAAGTGCATGCCATGTAGTGGGTATATATTATTTAATTGTTTTGAAAAATACCCTTTTCATTCCAAAATGATTGATGTTTTAAAGAAATTCATATTGACCAATGTTTTTTTCAATGAGATATTAAAAACTTTATTTCAAATTTGCCCTAAATAAATTATATCAATCTAATGATTTTTTTAGGAATATGTGCCTTCAATTTTTCAACCACTATCATTAGTCATTTAATATGGAGAGTAATGATATTTTAGTAAAATTATTTTAAAAATAACGTATTTATGGTTCTTAATCTGTGTAAAAAATCCATAAATATAAGTTAATTTGGAAAGAAAGAAGGTACTAATTAGAATTTATGTAATGGCTTTCTGTTCGGCTTAGAAGGATATGTGGATGAAATAAAAGGCAAGTGAGCTTTTGTGCATAACTGTAACCATAAAGATGAGATTCGTCTCATTTGAAAGTTGAATTTCACGGAGAAAAAAAAACTAGAGTTTGAGACAATCGTTGATTAAATTTTGTTTCTCCAAAGAGAAGTAATACTATCACCCTTCTTAAGAATCATTCAAGTGGCTTAAGCTTCCAGGAGGTCTTCGTTGGTAATTAAGTAAATAGGTATATGCGGTAAATATCTCAGTACGGGGTCTTGGCTGGGATAGTTTCTTTGATAGTTTCCAGCAAGTCAATACAAATTATAATCTGTTAACTATCTTTAGCTTACTCAAGAAGCACATATAGACACATTTTTTTGGAACATATTGAAAGACACTGTTATATAACTTCTAAAGACACATTATTATACATCACAAACTGCCATAATTAAACATAGATGAGTAGATGACTTTGTTAAACATAGAGCCCATTCCACATATTCTTTTTGTCCATGGACCAAAGAATCAATCCTGCGTCAGATAGACTCAATGCCATTGTTGAAACTGCAGCATGCATGAACCTAAATTTCAGAGCACTGGAAGCCCAAATCCTACCAAATCAAAGGACATTATATTAGTGCAGAGCATTACAATGATGAGATTTGAGGGTGAAAATATTGCAACTAATTAATAGCCCCCGAGGGAATAGAACAATAACATAAAATTTCTTGTTACAAATTAGATAATTTTATCCATAAATTGTAATGAGAGATGCAGAATAAAAAAAATTAAACACAAAACAGAAAGTAAATGGACTGAAAAGTAAATAAATTATTTTATAGGAATTAAATAAAAATTACATATTATAATGACAGTAAACAATATTAAAAAAATCATTTTATAGAAAACTAAACTAGGTATTTCCTTTACTTATCCTTTTTTAAAATAAAATAGTTAAAAATATACATTAGTAGAAAACACCCATAAGTATTACTCCCTCTATCCTATAATAGTTGTCATTAATTAATTTCAAAAAAGATATAAATGAAGAAAAATAATTAATGTTGCATTAAAAAGTTATAATAAGAATTATTTTGGAACATATTTTTTCTTTTTACACAAACAATTATTTTAGTTAATAGAATATACAGTCACTTAAGAAGTAACAAGACTCATAATTACATGTAATTTGAATCCCATTCTATGGATATCAAGATGAGAGGCATACCGTTTCTATGAATTTTAATGCGTTGATAAGTGAGAAATAATGCGAGTTTGTGCGAAGTCAGTAGTAATTTCAACAAGGCCCACATGCTGGATGATTGGGTGCTCTGGTCCCCCATCGGGAGCAATGCACTCATTGAATTCATATGGCATATTACGGATATCAAGAACTTCCAGTTTTTTCAAGTGTTGAATGCCAGGAGGTACTTTCTTGAGTTTGCGTATTCCCCAAAATTTGAGCTTTTTCAGAGAATGGAGTGCTCCTTTATCGATAATGATGGATTCCAAGTTACGCAATCCTCCAAGAGACAGTTCCCTTAGTTGTTGAAATCCTCCATCTTCAAAATACAA
The DNA here is from genome assembly GCF_000004515.6 of Glycine max. Lineage (NCBI taxonomy): Eukaryota > Viridiplantae > Streptophyta > Magnoliopsida > Fabales > Fabaceae > Glycine > Glycine max. The sequence continues at coordinate 7,685,251 of NC_038256.2, read as the reverse complement.
ACTTTCTCCTTTATAAGCCTTGTACATGCCGAGGAACAACAAATATGGCATATTTTGTAGTGATTTCAATGGATCATTGGTTAACTCTGAGTATTCCAAAGATAATTTTACGAGATTTTGGAGTTGTGGAACCCACTCTGGAAGCTTTTTTAGCTTCCCAAATAGGCTAAGCTTCCGAAGCATAGGCAAAGATGAAATAAAAGGCAAATCAATGACTTGAACTCCGTATGACTCGATACGTAGTTTCTCCAAGTTTGTCATCTCACTTATTGAGGAACATAGAGCGCTTCCCTGTTCTTCTCTGACACCAGTCAAGCAAAAGTTTCTTAACTGCTTCAGCTTTCCCAATTCTCTTATTAACTCTACTCCATCATCATTCTCCATAGTTAGCTTTACATGACGCAACGTTTGTAGGGATGTCAGGCCTCCGAGACAATTCTTCAATTGAAACAATTTCATATCATCACCCAAAAGATGTCGTAGCTTTCTTAGCTTGCGAATCTCCTTTGGCAATTTCTTGATAGATGTATTCCTTATGTCCAAGGTCTCGAGGTTCTGGAGTTTGCCAATGAATTTCAGACTTGGCATATTTGAATTTCTTAAGTTTAAATACTTCAAGTGTGCGAGATTTCCCCAATTTTCATGAATAGAGATATAATGCGATGGACCATCTTCAAAATCAAATACCTTCAGTAGCTTGTATTTTGTAGGAATTCTTTGCACAAAGTTGGTATTCCATGCTTCATTTTCATCTGCAAAAATGAGCAATGACCTGGCATGTAAGCTTTTAGAGCTCCCCATTAAATCATTGGAAATTGTTTCTATTGACAAGCGCCTAACCATCCCACTTGACATCGACTCATCTTTTTTACTGATATGCTGGCAAAAACTTAAATCCTTGAATTTTCTAAGGATCATATCATGTATTAAGTCATGAACACGACAACTCTTAGCTTTGCCATCTGTGGTGAATGAAGAGACTTGCACTAAATTTGTACCAATTAACTCTGTTAAATATTGTTCTGCAACGTCCTCTAAAGTTTTTCCTTCTTCATCTTTTACAAATCCTTCAGCTATCCATTGTCGAAATAATCTTTTCGATTTAACTTCATAGTTCTCAGGATATACTCCAAAATACAATAAGCATGATTTTAGGTAGTGTGGCAAATCATCATAACTAAAACCTAAAATCTTTGCTATACCAATTAAATGTGGATTTTTGTCCATCTCTGAACTCAGGCTTCGCCTAATCTTTTCCCATTCAAATGGAGTCTTTTCTTTGCCAGATAAAAGACTGGCAATAGCTACAATTGCCAATGGTAAGCCCTTACATTTTTCAACAAAGTCTGTAGAAATTTTCTTGAGTTCTTCTGGACAACGTCCATTATTGTGACATCGAAATGCCATTTTGCAAAAGAGTTCCATGGATTCTTGTTTAGTCAAAGGTTCCAGCTTATGCACCTGATCAGAAGGAGATTTCTTACAAGAGTTTACAACACCTTCCATCCTAGTTGTGACTAATATTCTACTTCCATTGTTATTATCAAACATGGCATTTTCAATTTGACCCCAAAGTTCTACACTCCATACATCATCAAAAATGACAACGTACCTCTTTTGTTTCAAATGGTTTCTCACTTCATCAATCAATGAATCTCGATCCATTTCAGAAATACCTTCAAGAAGATCCCCCATTTTTTCTTTGCATAAGTTCTTCAGCAAGTTCCTCATCAACCCTTCCACAGTGTAGGATTGAGACACCGTGATCCATGCGTGGTAATCAAAGTGTGAAATCACCTTCTGGTTGTTGAAAACTCTGCCAGCAAGAGTGGTTTTTCCGAGTCCTCCCATTCCTACCACAGAGATGACAGTTCGCTCTGCCGGTCCCTCCACTAACCAACCAATCAATTCATCTCTTGTGTCTTCAAGGCCAACAACTTCAGCTTCGTCAAGGTAACGGGAATGCATTCGAGGGTCATGCCATTGGACATTATTATGGCTACCTCTGTATCTGCTTGGTCCTAGTTGAAGAGAAGAATGGATTAGGAAGTGATAATCCACACCTCTTTGCTTGATTCCATGAACTGATGACTTGGCCTGCTTAATCTTTGATGCTATTTGACGACGAGGCATCAATGTTTTAATAAAGTGAATGACCTTACAGAGTGAAGTTGCACATCCAGGATCACGAGGCTGTTGTTCCACAAGGATCATGTATTCATCGATGACATCTTCTATGGAAAAAGATGCTTCCCTCAACTCTTTCACCCATATTTTGATTCTATCGTCTGTGTTGTCTCCTTCTGCTGCTGCCTTTCTATCTGCATCCTTGAGGAAAGCTTGAATGTATTCTAGTTCTTTTTTTATGTCTGCGAATTCTTTGGAGATGCCCCGTAGCAGATTTGCTTCATCTGCTATTAGTGGAAGTAATTTGTCTAGTGCGGATGACACTGCGATTTCTGCCATGTGAGTCTACCTAGCTTTCATTTCATCTGTATAGTGCAAGCAATTTTGTTCTAATGTGTATAATGAGAGGAAGACTTGTGAGTTTTAATTTGGTAGGTCTTTGTCAAATATTTAATTTGTACGTAAATATATTTAAGCTTTCTGATAAATAAATGAATTTTGTTCTGAATCTAACTATTTTTTATTATTATTTTGAGTCGATATACAGAAATTTTTACTTTGAATTCCTATTATCAATTAAGTGATAATATGTCATCTTACAAATTAATCTTTTTAACACTATCAATAATTGTGATAGTATCACCTTATCACTTAATTTATCATAAAAATTCAATAAAAGTTTTAATATATCAAAAACTCACAACAATCAAAAAATTTAATAAAAACTCTGAACAAAATTCAATTATTCATTAAAAATCTGAAATATTTAAGCATTTAACTTGCTTGAAGTTGAGCTCTGTGAACTTGGAAACAATTTTAATTCTAGTTGGCATAATTTTGTTTTGATATTTAGTTCATTTATGTATGTATTTTCTGGCTTACACTTCCCCTGATAAACTTTTATCTTCTTAACAACGTACCTCTGAGTTTTACAACTACTAAATTCATGATTAATTCGAAAAGATAATTCCTTGTACACATGACTTTTGAAAAGTTTTAAATATTTGTTAATCTGTTTTATACGTACTAATCTTGATTGACGACAAGGAATATGCTCACCCGCATGAAACACTTGGTCCGGAGGCCACTTGCTATACTTTGCATTAATTGACGTTAAAGTTGAACTAATGCAAGCGTTTTAGCAATGTGGGACCTTATGTGCTCAGAAATATCTTGGTTGATGTAGCCTACATTGCTTTTTCTGCATTGAATAGGTTTTTAATGTGGTTTTGTGTCTTCATTGGGCCACTTGTTGAGTGTATAAGCAATTAATATCTATATAATAAAAGAGAAGGAAATGAAAAATAATGAAATATTCATGGTTGAGAGGTTGACAACTGTCCAAAATTTTGGTTTTTTTAGTCAAAATATCCATAGCTGAGAGCTTGACACCTGTTCATTTTTTTTGCATTTTTTTGTCTGTTGCCACATCCAAGTGTAGCATTGCATGTGTGATTTGTTATATTGTCCAACACGTGTTTTGCTTTTTCTTCAAAACAACAACACGTCTTCTTTTTCTTAAAGCTACTATAATAGCTTTTAATTCCTTCATTTCACACTTTCGTACACTTTCTCCCCCTATTTTGTTACCCTCTTGAGTTTCTTCCTCATTCACTGAACTTTTTTGTGAATATTTTTGCATTTTTATCGTATTATGTTTGCCAAGTTTTTGTTTCTGTTTTGTTTTAACGTGTTTGTGAATTTTCTAACATTTTTACCTTCCTTAATGGTGTTTTATTTTGTCTGCAGAACAAGATGCAGGGTGTAACATCCCAATTTTTGTAATCTAGATTAAAAAGGATTGTTATTTATAAATAAATAAAGTTTTAGAAAAATGATGAGATTTTAAAAATAAATAAATAAGGAGATATAATTATTAATTAAAATAATGATTTGAGAGAAAATAAAAAGGGTATTTCATTTATTTGTTTGATAGAAAATAAAATAGAATTTGTTTTATAAAATAAATATAAAGCAAATAATAGGCTGAATACCGTAGGTATAAATAGTTATGTTAAGTCAGGTGCCTCTTTTTGGCCTCATTTTCGTTTCTCCCATTCTCCTCTCAAAACCCTCTCTTTTTCCCGCAGCCCACCAAACCTGTTTTAGAAAAACGACGATCTCGGACTCATTCACCGTTGGATCGTCGTGAAATTTGAGCACCACGTTAGAAACCCAATTTCGAGCATTCTCACCGTTAGGAATTTCGATACTACGTATGAGCTTAGAGGAAAACCCTTCGCATTGTAGCCTTTTATTTTCCCGCAGAAACCCAAAACTATTTGGGTAAAACTTCGATTCTGGTTTCGTTAACCGTTGGATTTTCATGAAATCTGGATATATTGTTCGAAATTCAATTGTGCACATTTCCACCGTGGAGAATTTTGAGATAATATTTGTGGAGGGAGAAAAAGGAATCGCATGAAGACAGTACAAGTGGAGGTCTCAATCTCTTCTCTGTTTCTCTGACGTTTGGGAATTCTATCAGAGCAGTCGGAGGAATAACTGAAGGAATCTCAGGAAACCGCTAGAGATGTTACTATCGCTAGCTGAAGACACGTGATTCCGCTCAGAGGTAAGAGATGAGTTTATCGCAATTGGGGGTTAGAATGAACATGTGTAGGGATTCTTAGAGAACTAAATTTGGGTTTATTTTGGGATGTTTATTGAATTATAATTTTTCCTTTATGATTATAAATAAAATATTGATGCCCTAATGAAAATTGCTTGATAAATTGTGCTCTTGATATTTGTATATTTCGACCTATGATTTTGATATAATTGTGTAATATTATTTGAGGGGTTTTAGTCCTCATGTTGTGATAGTCTTTTATATAAATTGTTATATTGAGGTTATGAAATGATGATTCAAACTGTGAGTATGTGATAAATTGAACATGTGACGGATGATGAAATACATGTGTATTGAGATGAGATGTGTGTATTGAGTTGTGAACTATGAACTGTGCAATCACACAATTGTAAGACCCTTTAAGGACGACGAGTATTGTGATGGGATCCACTGTGGGAACCCAACGAGTTAAAATGATTTTGAAAACAATTGAGTAAATGTGTGTATTGCATAGTTCATAGATAAAGTGTATATGATTCATGTGGTGTGATAACATGTTAAATTGAGATTATAATATTGTTATTGAGATTGACTAAAAGTGTAAAGTAGAACATGTGTTGAATTGTGAGATACGTGAAAACATGTGATGGTGGATTGTGACATTATGAGATGTAAAATTGTGAATGAGTTTTGGTTGTGAATAAGTGTGTGATTAACTCTTGATGTGATATTATTTGTGTTGTAAGCTGTGAATCGTACAATAACCCGATCAGTGTTATCTTGAGAAAAGTGTAAATGCGCAGTGTTAAAGAGAAAGTGTAGGTTTCCTATTTAGGAACCAGTGTTAAAGAGAAAGTGTAGGTTCTTATTTAGGAACCAGTGTTAAATTGTAGCGCAATATGTTGTACATGTTTAAGACACGAGTGTGAGGTCGTGGGTATTGTATAATTCACTAGCAGTGTCTGTGTGCTAAAATGATTTTAGGGGTTGGACCTGAATCAGGAGGGAGAGGCCCTGACGGACTCTTCGGAGTGTAGGCCTTGGGGGTCACCGGGTTTGAGTGCTCCTTTAAGCCTATGCTGATTCCATATGATTGGAGCATTCTCGCAAAACATCGTGACCCTGACTGGTCTCCCTATGATCTTACTTAGTGAGAGTGACCTGACAAACCCATTGTGTGGTGTGTCTTGTTATGTACTCCTAAGTGCCCCAGGGTGGTTTTTCACTGACATGATACCACATTGCATATAGGCTTGAGTCTTAGCATAACTGTCTCACGCGCTTGCTCATTGTTCATTATGAAATTGATGTGTTATTATGTCTTGATCGGAGTGTGTGATTCTTGTGTATTGTGATTGATGATTGAAAAGTGAATTTTGAATGACAAAGTGATGAAATAATGTGAGATATGCTAAGTAAATTATATTTGGCTACTATATGTTGTTTTGTTCCTCTCTAGTAGTTAGGAATGTGATAACTCACTCCCGGTTTGTTGTTTGTGTTTGGATCCTGTGATGATCTTGAACCTTGTGTTTGGGGGAGCAGATGGCTAGGTGAAGTGCTTAAAGGAACCTTGTGCTGAAGGATGTCGGGACACAATGCTCTGATAGGATGTGACAGTGGGGCATAAGTTTTATATTAATTGCATAATGTTAGTCTATTTTATTTTATCTCACTGATTTAACAAAATATTTTTTGTAAATTTTGACGGCCTTGTTTCGAGCCGAATATATTTTTTTATAAGTTTTAATTGATAATAGTGAAGTGAATGTGAACCTTTTACCCGTGTGAATTTGGTTACCGATATTTTTTATATATTTTATTTACTTATATGTCGGGGTAGAGGGTGTCACACAGGGTAAGGAAATTGCTCGCAGATTCTCGAATTGGCAAGCTCATCATAGGTAATATACATAGGTTGCAGGTTTCTAATTAGCATTTTAGGATAACTGTTTTTTCCCATTTTTGATTAATTAAAATCATTCAGATTGATAATTCGCATTTTCTGAATATGTTCATTAGGAAATTTATTGGTTGCAGGTTATGTGTTTGATCAAATGTCAAGATGATATTTTTGGGTATATTTTCTTATTTCTTATTGATATATTTGAGAGGTCTGGGTATATATGCTTTCTTCTCTGCATCACGGGTCTCCTCTTTTTGTTTGTTTTATAAATACTTCTATGGGATATTATGAACAACAGGGACACATAAAACATCTTTCTTCCTCTGCATGCTTTCTTATTATATATCCAACATAGTTTATCAATATCATGCATGCTCTGAGAGCCAACGTGGGGACCCTAATTTAGAAGCCAACGTGGGGAATCAGTTTGCTGACTTGATGGTCATTTCTGGAATTGCAGGGACTGTGTCACAGGTATTAATTACAAAGTAATATTTTAATTTAAATTGATTGTCCTTTTATCCTTTTATATATCTTCAATTTCTTTGAGTTTATATATCATGAATCAAAATATTAAACAACGATTGTCATAGCTTCTTCTTATGCCTATTTTGGCTCCTATTTTGGGCAAGACAAGACTACTCTCAGTTGGACTATTCTTCCATTGTGTACATGTAAGCACGTGTTTTCATAAAATCATAAAACTATATCTCTTTTATGAAATTCTAAATTATTAAATTGATGGGATGCAGATGTTCCTTTACAGCATGGCATGGTCCTCCTTGGTATGCCTTTAATTTGCTACTTTATTTATAATTACATAGGGCCATTGATATGCTGAGAAAGCTATATTTCCAGTTATCTGATTTTGTTTCATCTGTATTTGAGAATGCTGTAACGGTTTTCTATTTTATGGTCTACACATTCCTTTTATATTATTAATCAATCAACATGATTGTGTTTTATGGTATTTCATCATTTGGAAAAAGTTCAGTGACAAGTTTCCAGGGATCACCTGTACCTGCAGGACTAATGGAGGGTGGTCTGATTGATGTTCAACAATTTTCACTCAAAGCTTTGGTTTCAGAGACCCCACTTGGTCAGAGCCATGGTTTCTGATTCCAACACTTCCAGGATTCGATTTCACCTTTATCAATGTTGGATAATGAGAATCAAAGCGAAATCATCATTTCACTTGATCATATTCATGATTATGGGCACATGCATGCCAAGCTTGGAGTCATTTGTGACTTCCAGATACTGTCCATGAGATAATCTTTTATATTTCTGTTTTGGTTTATATATTGCTTTAATCCCCACTACCCAAAATTTTTAATCCATTATTGCATTGAAGTCAACTATTTTATTCAAAGTCTAACTGAACTAAACTTTGATCTGCTTCTTTTAAGAATAACAGGGAACATGTATACTGCTTTTGTGGTTTTTTAAGAAATTTATTGGGGTTATTTTTGCACTTGAATGATTTCTGCATTGACCATTTTGGCAGAGTAGTTGGAATTCATCTGATTGATGCGCCAGTTCTTCATCCTATAAGTGTCATTGCTCAATTTTGGCACCAAATACACTCATTTGATGGAACAATTAATCTCCCTGATTTCGGACAATTTTCTTGCTTCAGATGTCCGAAGGACTATTCAATTTTGTGATTGGCTGGACGTTCCTGTTTGTCCCTTTGCTGTTCACAGATCGCAACAATGATAGATATAAAGGGTCTCTAGATGTACTCTGGGGCCTGCAAATGTTCCTGACAAATAGTATGTTTGACAAATCTCTCTTGCATGATAAGTCTGTTGATTATCTTTTCATAGAATATCAACCTTCCAGTATATGAAAGAGATAAAATGCTTAAATCTCAACTTATTTTTCCTTTACAACTTCTTTTTGATGATGCCAGCGTTTTTGATCCCATACATGGCTATCCGATTGAATGATGCTGATGATGAGAGTGTTCCAAGAAAACTTTCACAGTTTGGCTCAGTGATGACAAATGGTGCTCCAATTGTTGGAGTGATTGGTGGGAGTGCATGCATTGTATCTCTATTGTGGGCTCTTTTTGGTCGAATGGATGCAAATTTTGGGGGCATAGCAGATAGATGGGACTACTTGGTGGGTTATCTTGGATCAGAAAGGCTGGCTTATGCTTTCATATGGGATATATGTCTTTACATAATTTTCCAGCCTTGGTTGATTGGAGACAACCTCCAGAATGTCCAAGAAAACAAGGTTTTTGTAGTGAAGTATCTTAGATATAACAAGATAGGTGATTCTTTATGCTGCTTTCCTTTCTGTTGTTGTCAGGTGGCTTCTATATATCTTCTATTTGCAATTTGCAGTGACAAATTTTTATTTATTTACATTAATGGATGGCCTTATTGTCTATGCTTCATTATTTTTAAATATTATTATTGTACACTAATTAGCCTTTTTGCATTTGCAAACAATCCTAGGTTATCGAACATTGGCTATTTGGATTTTGGAGTCTGAGTGGAGCGGCTGTTAGGTCCTTTATGTGCTGACTTCACATATCTATTATGAGCATTCCTTTTCAACACAAAATGCTCGAATATAAATGGTCTCTTTTCAGTTTCTTAATATATATATACATCACTTCATCCAAATCTAGCTAGAGGCAATAAACCATCTTACCAATGACAGAAACCACATTAAAATATGTAGACTTACATCCATTTCAATATTCATTTTGCAAAGCATTTTAAAATCTTCTTTCCCTTCACTTAATATTCATTCAAACTTCATCAGTTATCATCATCAAATTTAATGCAGGATACATTATACTTGGAGAACATAGAGGAAAGGGAAACTGGGGTTAAGCATAGAAAAGAGAGAGAGAGAAAAGAGAAAGAGGGTGAGGCATATTAATTTGTCAATTTGGGTTTGTAATAATGATGAATGGTGTTGTTGTTGTTGCAGATGGACAAGGCTTCGATTATTAAGGATGTTATTGATTACATCCAGCACTTGCACGAGCAAGAGAAGATTATCCAAGTTGAGAGATAATGGAACTTGAATCAGGGATGCCAAAAAAGAGTCCAAGTTATGATTTTTAGCAGGAACAACTTCCTATGGTTCTCAGGTCCAAGAATAAGAGAACAGAGCAGCTATATGATTGTTGTAAAAATTTAGGTGAATTAGATTTTGGGAGTGCAAATTGTTAACTAACTATATTCTCACATTGATAAATAATTAAATTTAGAGACTATAATATATTATAATGATATTGACTTAATTGTTGAGCTGACGATAATTGCAAATAAATTATTGTTTTAGGGTGGTTAGCAATGAACAACAAAGAGAATGTATTATCACTCTTTGCAAATTAATCACCTAAATATTAAGTAAAATCAAGATTGAAGGACTTGATTGTAAATGTGAGAAAAATTGAATATGACGTAATGCGATTGACAAATTGTATCGGATCTACTTTAGAGAGGAAGGAGGAAATTGTCCTCACCAATTTTTTATTTTTTCTTAATATAATATTTATGTGTAGTTATAAATTATCTGTATAATTTAAATTTTAGTTTAAAAAATAAGTTATAATATGATTTTTCTACCACTAATTTATATATGTGAGTTTTATCCCCGCAATTAAAATATTATGGATTTGTCACTGCTTGAGGTGTGTAATCACAAGTTTGATTTCAGATTTGTACATATAAAAAACTATTTATTTAAAGACATCAATCTCTTAAATAAACATTAGTTTCTAGAGACATTAGACTTTAATTTTTAGTCAAAAAATATTATATTCACTAAAAATATGTGAGAAAAAAATTAGGAAATTAATTTACATAGTTATTCTAAAAAACGTGAGAAAAAGTTTTTCTGATACATTGAATAGTGGAAAGATGATTATTCATTTTTGCTTCCCTATTTTGGGTGAATTTAGAGACTAAAGTGATAGAAAAAAAATGTAGATATCTTTTTGTTATTAATTCTAATGACTATTGATAGCGTCTTATATTTTCACTTTTCAAAGATCAAATTCATCATTTACCTTTTATCTATGAAAACTCATTTTGTAATCATTTCCATTAAAATTAAATAGTCTCTAATATCTATTTTAAGTTTATAACATATGAAGAAAATTCTTTGGGCAATTATTTATAACATTTTGCTTCTCAAGCAGTAGAAAAGAAGCACACTTTATTTTATTTTGATTGGTTCACTTCTTTTAATGGGTTCGAGTAACTAATGCACCTAAATCATTGTCCTTCTTTTAAGTTTGGCTTGAGACGTGGATAAACAACACTGGTGTGGATAAGCATTCTTTAGGGAAAATGGCATCAGTAAAGAGACAACTGAAAAAGTCAATCACATTTTAGTTTTGTGTGTTCCCCATGACCCCACATTATCTTCATAGATTTGGCTAACAATTTGTTGTCGTGGCATATACTATAAATTAACAGGTCAGCAAGAAATGTGAAAAATGTGGGGAAGCTACCTATTATACTAGACAGGTATCTTTAATGTAGATTTGCCAATTCAATTTGAAGCTCTTATTTAACAGTCTAAATTTATTTATTTTGATCATTCTAATTTCATATGAGATCAGCAGACAAAGGGCAAACTACTTTCTACACATGTACCAGCTGTGGTCATCAATCTCAGGAGAATTAGTGGTTTACTTTAAGGTTATGCTTAGTTTGGGAGAGAAAAGTGGAAGGAAAAAGAAAGATAAAGAGTGAAAACTGAGATGATTTTTTGGTAGGAGAGAAAATGAAAAGAAAGTTATTTTTCTTCTTCTTATTTGATTGTGTATAAAGGAAAAAAAAAGCATGTACGTGAAATGTAATAAATTTAAACTTGGAATCAAATGTAGCAATTAATCTTTTCATAAAAAAATATATTTAGCAGATTTTTTTTTGTGCAGAATTATTTTTTTAATATATTTATTTTACTAATTATTTTTATTATTTATCACTATATATTAATATTGAATTACTGATGTACTCATGCTTAAAATTTAGACTGGCCTATAACAGCGGATTTCTCTGGAAGTGCCAATTGCTTCTTGACTATGTCACACACCTTCTTCACTGTCTTTGGTTTTGCCTGCTTGAAATAAAACTTTGTTGGTTATATCATCTTCCATATTACAAAACTTCATGCCACAAAAGAACTGGCCAAAGCATTTGCAAATTAAAAAATTACGAGCATAACATGGGAATTGCCTTTCTTGGTGACTCTATCTATCTTGGAAGGCATACGTTTCTTTCATGTCTCAATCATAAGAAAAATTGGAGGTGTGTCCACTTATGGACTTATGATTTTATTAATGGGAGCATTTTGTTTTCATGTGAATGAATGCAATTTAAAAAATAGTTTAGTCTAAGGACTACAATTATGAAAGGGGGACCTTTTGTTTGCATGTGTGTGAATGCAACTTAAAAACACTTTAGTCTTAGAAGGAATACAATTATGTAAGTATGGTTTTGTTTATGTACAGTGTGCTTGGAGCAGCCATAGTGGTTATTGCTTTTTATGTTGTTATTTGGGGGAAAAGCTAAGAGCAAACAAAGGAAGAGTGTGAAGTCTATGATGACTCAAAATCATACTCACCCGTTGTCCCTCTTTTGAAGAACAAGAGAATGGAGGAATAGAATCATAGCAATTATTTAATTTCTCTAGCTTCAATATAAATGTCTCATGTAATATTTTGAAAACAGATTGTATTAATAAAAAAAATTTAGTCATAGTTTGGTTGATTTGAAACCTTAGTCTAATTTTCTAACAAGATAATAAAAAATTATCAGCTTGAAACACACAACCAGTTTATAGTTTAATCAATAAAAAATAATAAGTGGGGAAGAAAGTAAGAATTTTATCGGACATGTTATTTTTCCTGCATTTCACATTCACAATAAAACTAACGATTATATAAGCTTAAAACGGCAAAAGACTTCCTTAAAATATGTCTATCAAATAGAGTTTGAAATAAATTAAAATACAATTTAAACTTACACCCATACAAAATGTTTGTTATGCTTAATATCTTTAATTTGGCCTGTAACATAACTATCTTGCGCTTAAATAAGTGCAAATTTACAATTTTTATAACTTAGAAGAAAAAAAAACAAAGAATGCATTTTTTATTTCTATCTTGCAAAAAAAAAAAAAAAAACCAGACAACCGGTGCATGTGCATGGGTTGTAAATATGGAGTAATTTATATTATAATTGACATGCTGTGATATATTTATAAAAAAAAAAACTGTGACTTATTTGAAATTTCAATTCTCAATTTAATTACACTTTCTTTTTACTTTTTAACCCTTTTAGTTTTAAACACTTATTTTGTTTATTATGTTTGAGCCTTATGAGATTCATCTTAATATAGTTTGTTAATTTTGTGATCTGAAACAATTGTTTTGCATGAACATCAAGTTTCCTTAATCAAGTGATCTATGTGTATGCCCAGATTTTAAATTCGCATAAAGATCAACCTTTGAAGTCTCTAAATCAAGTGACCCATACGTATGCACGGATTTCAAATTCACATGAACATCAACCTTTGAAGTTTGGTTAATCGAGTGACTCGTGCGTACGCACGGGTTACTGACTAGTAAGAAGATAAAAGTCGTAATGTGGCCTACATGTTGTCAAATGACTATGGTGGATAAGAGGATAAAAAGGTATTTATATCCTCTACTTTTCATTTCGCATCTTACCGTTCCCAAAAGACTAAACAAACAAAAATATTTTTTTTGACACTCTCATTTGGAAATAACTATTCTGGAATAGGATATTTATTCGGAATAATTATTTCGAAATATAGTTTTTTTTTGTTTTGAAATAAATATTACAGAGTAGGTTTTTAGAATTCTTATTTTATTTTAAAATATGAAAAATTATATTTCAAAAAAGTATCCTATTTTGGAATGATTATTTCATAATATAATTTTTCGTATTTTGGAATAGCTATTCAAAATGTAATTTTTTATATTCTGAAACATATCATATTATTGACTAATCGTTTTGGGATAGACTGCATGACCACCTTTCCTTCTTTCAAACTTGAACCTCTGTCGGGGGTGCTCCCTTTGGCAGTGGTGCTCTTGATGATGCACTCTTGTGGTTGCACCAACACGAGCTTCTCCATCATTCTGGCGCACTCCATGGACAAATCCACAGTGGTTAGGGCGTTGGCATGGTTGGGATCCACGGAGATATGTAACATCCCATTTTTCGTAAATAAATTAAAAAAGCAAAAGTTTTTTAGTATAAAAAAATTAAATTTTAAAAAATGGTGAGGTTTTTATAATTAAATAAATAAAGAGAAATAACTATATTAAAATAATGGTTTGAAGAATATATATATATATATATATATATATATATATATATATATATATATATATATATATATATATATATATATATATATATATTTGATTTATTTATATATATATATATATATATATATAGTTCTTTTTTATAAAATAATAAAATTAAATAAATAGAGTAAATAATAAGTTGTCAGTACCCTAGCTATAAATAGAGACGTGTTAGGTGAGATTGATGATAGCTTATAAGCCTCCTCTTCCTCTCAATTTCATTTTCCCTTCTCTTCCTCCCAAAACCCTCTCTTTTCCTGCATACAACCAAACCTGTCCTAGAAAAATAACGATATTAGATTCATTCATCGTTAGATCGTCATGAAATTTGGATACTAGGTTTGGAACTAATTTCCAGACATTCTCACCGTTGGGAATTATTAAAACATGTTGGAGCCGAGATAAATACCCCTTGCACCGTAGCTTTTTCTTTTTCCGCTGAAACCCAAAACTATTTTAGAAAAACTATGATTTTGGATTCGTTAACCGTTGGATTGTTGTGAAATTTTAATATGCGATTCAGGATTCATTTCCGTACATCTTCACCATTAGGATTTACAAAATCACATCTGTGGATGGAGAAATATTCATCGCACGTAGACAATGGAATTGAGGCTTCAATCTCTTCTTCTTCTCTCTAACATTTGGAAACCCTATCAGAGCAGTCAGAGGAAAAGCTTGATGAATCTCAAAAAATCACTAGAGATGCCGCTATTGCTGTCACAATACACATGTGAACCCGCTTAGAGGTAAGGGATGAGTTTATCACAATTGGGGTTAGAATGAACATATGTAGGAATCCTTAGAGGATTAAATTGGGATTTAGTTTGGGATGTTTATTGAATTATAATTTTTTCTTTATGATTATAAATACAATATTGTTGTGTTTTGCGTACCAATTGATGTTCCGATGAGAATTGATTGATAAATTCAAGTGCTCTTGATGTTTTTGTGTTTTGACCCATGATTTTGATTAATTGATTTTGATATAATTGTGAGAAATTATTTGAGGGGTTTTACTCCCCATGTTGTGATAAACTTTTTTGTATAAATTGTTATGTTGAGATTATAAAATGATGATTCAAATTATGAGTATGTGATAAATTGAACTTGTGATGAATGGTGAAATACATGTGTATTGAGATGAGATGTGTGTATCGAGTTGTGAGCTATGAATTGTGCAATAACACAATTATAA
The DNA here is from genome assembly GCF_000004515.6 of Glycine max. Classification (NCBI taxonomy): domain Eukaryota; kingdom Viridiplantae; phylum Streptophyta; class Magnoliopsida; order Fabales; family Fabaceae; genus Glycine; species Glycine max. The sequence continues at coordinate 7,670,070 of NC_038256.2, read as the reverse complement.
GACCCTTTAAGGGTGATGAGTGGGATCCACTGTGGGAACCCGACAAATTTAATCACAAGCGCGACGAGTTAAAATAGTTTTGAAAATAATTGAGTAATTGTGTGTATTGCATTGCATAGTTCATAGGTAAAGTGTGTATGATGAGGTGTGATAACATGTTATTTTGGGATTATACCATTGTGATTGGGACCAAATATATGTGATAAATAGAGTATGTATTGACTCGTAATATATTAGTGCATTGAGATCTGAGCTATGAATTGTACAATCACACGACTATAAGACCCTTTAAGAGCGACGAGTTAATGCTAAGACCCTTTAAGGGCGACGACTTAATGCTAAGACCCTTTAAGGGTGACGAGTTAATGCGCGACGAG